>NC_137041.1:23941216-24066216 GCF_032717465.1 Coenobita brevimanus
TGACCCGTAGTTGACTACCGTAAAGTAAATGCTGTCACTGTACCCGATCGACCCGCATTCCCAATCATAACAGATTTACTGGAATCACTCGGCGATATTAACGCTGTTTTTACTTCCCCTGATTAACTTAGTGGTTACTGGCAATTAGATATGGAAGAGTCATCGAGTCCAATAAATGCATTCAGTACCTCTTCTGGCCACTATCCGATCAAAAAAATTCCATTAGGTCTCAGAAATACTCCATCAGTGTTCATGAGGCTAATCCATTCTGCAGGCTGTTCAGTGGTATGAGCATTTCGTGAAAATACGTCGTGTTCTTTTTTTTTTTTATTCTCAAAATGGCTGGTATTAAAGTCAAGCTAAATAAATGCAGTTTCCCGTATACAAAAATGAAATTTCTTCGGTATATGGATGATGCTGAGGGAATTGATAAAACAGATGAGAAAGTTAAAGCCGTTGGTAACTTCCCAAAAGTCATCAGTACCGATGAGGTAAGGAGTTTTCTTGGCTTGTGTCGCTACTACCGGCGATTTATTCAAGGACATACACGGATAGCCACCCTTCTTACTAAATTGCTTAAGGAAAAAGAACCTTTTGTTTGGACTCATGACAAACCTCATGCCTTTAAAACACTGAAGACAGCACTCGTTAAAGCTCTTGTCTCGGCATTTCATGGTTATAGGAAGCCTATCTTCCTTTGCACAGTCACTGTATTAATGCAGTTTCATGCAAAAAGAAAAGATGTAATAGTTTACGCTAGTAATGCGCACAATGCTACTAAACATAACTGGAGTGTCACTCATTTAGAAGCTTTAGTTTTTGTTTTTTCTCAATCTTTTCAGGGATATTATTTGCTGATATCACATGCCTATCCAAATAGATCATCTGCCGTGACTTATTCGGAGGAAGAAATCTAACAGAGAGTCTAGCACGATGGTAAATTATCATCCAAGATTTCAGCTGAACCTTTGAGTAAGTGCCTGGTAAATCAAACGTAGTTGCAAATGTTCTTTCAGGTCATGTAGCTGCAGTCTCATCATACTCGTATCAACCTAGTGACGTTCCTTGGACCACCCTTTCTTAACCCGCCCCGTCCCGGAGACATGAATTCACTTCCTCACATGATGTACACTCATATCCCGGAGATGTAAATTAATGTGGCAACATTGCAAGGTCCCTAATTTGCACAATTTTCAATTTTCGCGAGTGATTTTTGGCACGTATACACGGGACACCTTCCTCTACAAGATGCCAGGCAAGGACAATGCCTTACCCAGCATGACCTCCTCCCCCCCCCTGCATGACCTTTTCTCAACAATTCACCTGTTATCAGTGACCTGGCCAGTAAAGCCATGTCATGCCACGGTACGAAATTCAGGGCCAGAATGATTCCCCAATCGATGACAATGTGGAGGACAAACATTAGAGGAAGAAACAGTCAGAAATGATGATCAGGTAATGTGGCAAAAAAAGGTCAGGAATGGTGATGAGTTAGTGAGTGAAACAATGCTTATAATGCCTATATTACCATTTGAAAAACAATATACTCTCGTACTACATATAAATTCGTACCAAATAAATAAATAAATACCGTTTATGAGTGGTGTAAAATAGTTATCCTCCCATAGAACTCATTTTCTTTGCAGCCAGCCTGATAGAAAATCCTGTAAGGTAAGGAGGTACTCCTACCTGGATCGAGTATTTTAAACCTCAGGTCGCGATTTCTCTATGAATTTTCGATGTTTCTCACCAAAAGCGGATGTTTGAGCCAAAAAACAAAAAAAAGGTCCAAAAATGTCGGGACTGGGGCGTACCACTGCCCAGAAAACGTCAGGATGGGGCGGGTTAAGATACTGTCCATGGTTGCCAGCACACAGACCCCTTTGTGCTCTAAAGTGATTTACTTCTTAGTATCAAAATATACCTTATCGTTACCTCTTCTGCTATTGCCAGTAAATGAGCTCATGTGGGACAACGATATCTTGTGCAGAAAGACAGCCCTTATCGGTAGGGATATGCCTAATAGAGAGGTATGCCAACTCACTGTTAACACTGATTTTATACTTGCAGTACTGCATATCATTCATAACACATCTCATGCATCCCATCCGATGAAAGATCGGTATTTGAAACAAGCATATTTTTCATTCTAATGGCCTACAGCACATAAGGATATCAACATTCACTTTGATTCCTGTGAGTCCTGTAATTGTCAATAGGGTCAACTGCATCACCTGCTCCACTTTTGAAATATCCGGTTCCATCACGTCCATGAGAAACAAATTCATTTGACCTCATACACTGCCTCTTCCAAAGTCTGGTGCCGAGGACTTCTGTGGTTAATTATTTTTCACGTTCCTAGGTTCTCGTACATCCTCAAAATAAGACTGCTGAGTGTGGCAATTACTGTCACGGGGGGATGCGAATTTATGAATTAAGAATACTTGATGTTACTTGAAAATAGAAACAAGGAATTGACTTGTGAAAATCAAGTAGTAAGTTTTACTTTATTCCGGCTTACTTCGCCGATTCTCTAAGGACGAGAATTTATAAACTTTCTCAACAGTACACAGCAGAGACTAATTACTCACGCATGCTGTTTGTTAGTACTGTTAGCCTCTTGAGAAAGTGACTCCACCCCTGACAATTAATAACTAATGCTAATAGTAATGAACAGGTTCTTGTCAGTGCTTAACTCCAGGCTGGCACAACGGATTTAAGTTTGATACAAAAGAACTGGCCTAAGTACCAGTTATGAATACTGTAAAGAGTTTGTGCAAACTAGGAGCAGCAACTAATATAAGCTTAATGTGGAGAAATAAAACACGAGTCTAATTACATTAAGCTCAAAGAAAAGAACTGTAAATTTATTGATTACTATAAAATAAATTTACGTTATATGTATCTCAAAATGAATTCAAAAGGGAATTTCACGGTCACTAGGGGACTCAAGAATTCAAAAAACTGGAGAATACACTCACTCACTCATGCAAAAGCTAATTAAACTTAAGCCTAGAATAACGAACAGAAATACTGGTCAGTGAAGGGGAAGCAAAACGAAAGTCTGGGCTCCTGTGATGAACATAAAAATGCTGCTATTCACTGTAAGCCTGCTTTGCCAATTCATCGTCTAGGTGGAGATTCAGAAACTCGCTATACAACGGAGGTGCTACTCTACACTGGGCACAAATGGTCCTATCCTCAAGGCGACTCAAAGGTGACTGAGTTCACACTGCAAAAGGGGGCAAGAGATGGCCATGTTCGCCGAAAGTAGGCGTGGCCTAACTTCAACAGTCAGTGGAAAGAGGGCGAATGATACAGGCTCACAATAAATCACTCAGTGAAAGCACTAGTGTCGTGGATAAGAATGGTCACTTGTGAAACAGTGACAAATGTTCTGAAAACCATCCTGATTGAAGTGAATATGAGAAGAGTTGAACTGAGTGATGCCCAGTGGAAATTCCACTAGAATTCATGGTTTTCTCATCAAAGTACAATGTCACGAATTTAAATAAATACACTTGCGCGAATTTGTGACATTACGCCCCATCAAAATCAAATTTTTCTTCAGAAAATTTTTCGATATACATACATATAAATCCTAACTCAGTCACACAAGATTCACACTGTTGTGTGTGTACTATCTTGCTACAAGAGAAAATCACAGTCGCCCATGAGTGTAACAACCTCGTATTTACCTTAATCGAAGCAAGCTTGAGGAAAAAACTCCATGACAACGGTGAAAAATCCTGTACTCAGGTCAAACTGAGCGAAAAGTTTGCTACATTTACATTAACAACTAATTATTATGTAGCCTGATGTATGTAGTACACAGTGTAGGTGTAATAGTTGTGGTGTAACTGTACCTACATGTAAAATGATTTAATAGAAAATCCTACATGTAAAATGATATAATACAAAATCTCAAACAACCCTTACAGTTTTCTGGTTAAACCTACATTATTATTAACCAGGAAACGTGGTCCCAGGACAGAATCTCAAAGGACCCTTATAGTTTACTGGTCAGACCTAACTCTACACTTACGATTAATATTGGCAAGCTGAGAATCCGTACGCAATCTCGGCCAGGTCACATTTTAACACCCAACTTGGGTGTGAACACACATGTGGATAATGTGCATTCTCCGGGAATCCTCAGAGAGGCCCACAGCTCGAGATGCTCCACAAGGTAATTGAAACACAGAATCGGATTGCCTCTACAGGGGTCTCGAACTTTCCCCTTAACCTACGGTGCATATGTATGTACAGGTCCTGGATATAATGTGTCCTGTGGGACCAGCAGGCGAGACGTCATGTCTGCATCCATATCACCACTGCCCTCTCTTTCAACTGACTCAGAGATCATGGGTGTGGATTCAAATGACGCAGGAAGGACATGTCCGTGGTTGGTGGTACATTGACACACATTGCAGGAACGCACAAAGCTATCTATTTCCTGCCCCATTCTTGGCCAGAAAAGTCAGCACGAATACAGCCCTGGGTTTTCCTTTTGCCCATATGACCTCCTGAGGCTGAACAATGACCCCATTCTAACACTGCTCGGCGATACTTAGCGGGAACGACAAACTGCAGTCGAACCTCGCCCTGGGGTGTTCGTGACTCATGGTAGAGCCGTCCTTGTTTATGAAGGAACCAGGCTTGACCTCCCCGTGAATACTTAATCACTCTACCCTTTTGCTTCTTCAGCACAGCAGCAAGTGTCGGGTCGGAATGTTGTTCTTGGACAACATCTTGGCTACAAAGCAGATCTTGCGGCAATGCAATGGTTACCGGGGTGACACAGTTTGGAGCCTTGGCCATGGCTCGTGTTACTGCAGCCAAAGTCTGAGTAGCGTCATCTACGGTGCAACTATACTTGGCGCCTGATATGTTGCCTATTATTAGGTCAAACAAAGGATCTGGCATGACAACTACAACTGTCACACCCATGTAAAATAGAGATGCCACCTGGATACATGCCTCAGGGAACAATCTCACTGATCCATCAATAAGCTGAGCTTGGATCTGTCGACCTGTGTATTCCTCAGGCCGAACTAGACTGCCTGACAGAGCAACCTGAGGAACTGTCTCTCAGGACCTTTACAGGAACGCCTCCCACAAACCCTGGCTGAACAAGGAAGGCACTGTTACCTGTGGGAGAGCCTGTGGAGGAAGCAGCCAGCCACTGATGAGGCTGCTGAATGAATGATGCAGCAAATATGGTGCCCTGAGAATTAGATACCTGAGGGGTCATACTCTCTGTCTGGGGAGATGGAGCATTGACCACCTGTGGAGGAGGGTTCACTGTCGCTGGGGGACTAGTGAACTGTGGGGAAATACATGTGCTGCTAGGGACGACACCACCATATTGCTGCTGAGAAATGAAGGCTGCATTTGCCTCCTGCCTCCGATACACTGGGGCTGGTGCTGAAAAGGACAGTCCCGACCTTTGATTGCGTGGGTGATACTGCTGCTGGTTAGGGTACTTGTCGTACTGCTTCCACTCAAGTTCCTGGGTATTTTGCCCCTGGTCCTTCTTCTGCGGTTTGTTTGGACCTTGGCCATTATTCTGAGCATGGCCTTGATGCTGGGGTTCAGTCTGAGACGGTTTCCCAGATTTGTCAGCTTTCCTGTTCCAGGTGTGTTGCTTACGAGTTTGATACCCGTACGCAGTCAAGAATGCATCAGCCTTCTCCACCATTTGGCTGGCATCCCTAACCTGGCAGATCTTAAGCTGAGCCATAAGCTCAGCAGGCCATGACTTTTCTAGCTGCATGCACAGCATAAGGTCAATTATCCCCTCTCGTGTAGGAGGGGTTTCATCTTTCTCCATCCACTCATCTAAGTAAGCAGTAAGTCGATCAAGAAACTGAACAGCAGTCTCTTTTTTTTGTAGACACGCTCTCATAAACTGACTTCTGGCATCATCAACTGTGAGACTGTACGCTTTGATGAGTGCGGCCTTCATCATCTCATACGTGAGATTGCCTTCACGAATTCTATGGAGAATATCGAGGGCAGGGCCCTCAAACAAGCTAAGAAACTGGAGCTGCTTAGCTGCCTCATCCAGCTGGTACAGCTGCGCCATGTCTTCGAAACGAGCTATGAATGGCTCGATTCGCTCGCCTTCCTTGTATGAAGGAAGCTTGATGCATGGGGTTGCCAGAACATGTGCAGGGAGAGCACTCGTGGAGCTTGGGTTAGCTGCACCAGAATGTGTCTGAAGCCAAGGAGTCTCGCTTGAGCTTCAGTATCTCAAGTTCATGTTTCTCACGTGCCTCGCGCTCGGCACGTTCGTGTTCTCGTTCTCTCTCTCGTTGTTCTCACTCATATTCACGTTCTCTCTCTCGCTGTTCGCATTGTTTTTGCTTGTGTTCACGTTGTCTCTCACGTTCCTCGCACTGTTCTTGCTCGTGTTCGAGTTGAATTCTACACTCCTCATGGGCATCACTTTCACGCTGTTGTTCATAACTAATGTGAGAGCACATATTCTTTGATTTGTTGGGGATCGGTAAGCCCTATATCTTTGGCTTCCTGTACATATATATTAGTGGTCATGATACTAAGGCTGAGTGAACTAAAGATTGAGTACTGACTGCTATTTTGCAGAGAAATGCTAATAATCAAAAGTAAAGAATATAGGCACAGGTTGGTGGTGACCAGTTTTATCTACTTAGACTGGTAAAGAAAATAAGAAAAAAAAATGCAACTGACTGGGAAAACTATTACATAAAATTAGTATAATTGAATCAGTAACCACCAGTTAGATAGTGCCTATAGACTTTAATGATAACAAATACCTAGATATGAGTGAGTGAGTATTATCTCATTAATAACTTTAGAACTAAGAGTTAAAATCCTGACGAGGTCACCAGATGTCACGGGGGGATGTGAATTTATGAATTAAGAATACTTGATATTACTTGAAAATAGAAACAAGGGTTTGACTTGTGAAAATCAAGAAGTAAATTTTACTTTATTCCGGCTTACTTCGCCGATTCTCTAAGGACGAGAATTTAAAACTTTCTCAACAGTACACAGCAGAGACTAATTACTCACACGTGCTGTTTGTTAGTACTGTTAGCCTCTTGAGTAAGTGACTCCGCCCCTGACAAACAATAACTAATGCTAATAGTAATGAACACGTTCTTGCTGGTGCTTAACTCCTGGCTGGCACAACGGATTTAAGTTTGATACAAAAGAACTGGCCTAAGTACCAGTTATGAATACTGTAAAGAGTTTGTGCAAACTAGGAGCGGCAACTAAAATAAGCTTAATGTGGAGAAATAAAACACAAGTCTAATTACATTAAGCTCAAGGATAAGAACTGTAAATTTATTGATTACAATAAAATAATTTTACGTTATATGAATCTCAAAATGAATTCAAAAGGGGGATTTCACGGTCACTAGGGGACTCAAGAATTCAAATAAAAAGAGAATACACTCACTCGCTCATTCAAAAGCTAATTAAACTTAAGCCTAGAAAAACGAACAGAAATACCGGTCAGTGAAGGGGAACCAAAACGAAAGTCTGGGCTCCTGTGATGAACATAAAAATGCTGCTATTAGCTGTTAGCCCGCTTCGCCAATTCACCGTCTAGGTGGAGATTCAGGAACTCGCTGTACAATGGAGGCGCTGCTCTATGCTGGGCACAAACGGTCCTATCCTCGTGGCGCCTCAAAGTTGACCGAGTTCACATCGCGAAAGGGGGCAAGAGATGGCCGTGTTCGCCGGAAGTAGGCGTGGCCTAACTTCAACGGTCAACGTAAAGAGGGCGAACGATATAGGCTCACAATAAATCACTCAGTGAAAGCACTAGTGTCGTGAATAAGTATGGGTGCTTGTGAAACAGTGACAAATGTTCTGAAAACCATCCTGATTGAAGTGAATATGAGAAGAGTTGAACTGAGTGATGCCTAGTGGGAATTCCACTAGAATTCATGGTTTTCTCATCAAAGTACAATGTCACGAATTTATATAAATGCACTTGCTCGAATTCGTGACAATTACCATCATTGATCATGTTATTTCCTAGTTTACTAAGTTGTTATTCTTAATTACTGAAAATGCTTCTGAGTTCAGCAACAATTGTCTTACTGAAATTTGTACACAGTATAACGTCACTAAGCGTAATGTCCTTCCCAATCATCCTGTCGCCAATGGCCTTGTTGAAAGACAAAATCGTAAGGAGTTAGAATGCTTGAGGCACTCAGTTTCTCACTGTACCTGTTGCGATGAGTGGATACCACAAGTTGCTGCATCTATCGAGAGCTACAATAACAAATCTATTGGCGAGATTCTATTGTCTTATAATATGGATTTGATAAGTCTCTGCCCTGTTCACTGCTTCATTAGCCTTGCCCAGTCTATAACCAGGACGGTTATGTGAAGTTGAGACTGTCAGATTTCAAGAAAATTACACCAATACATCAAGGCTAATCTGGTGGTGTCAAAGTAAGATATGCTGCATTGCCAGCATAGCTCTGCCTCACCTATCAGTATTAATGTTGGAGATACTTATATATTGCTTGTTTGCACACATTCACTTCTAAGTTGGACGACAAGTTCACGGACCTTTGGTAACGAATTTCAAATTAAAGACTTGTCGTCATTTGAGAGCAGTGACAGACATATGCAATGCACAGCCATTAAACCATAAAATTAGCGAAAAAAATTGCCGTATAAATTAAAAGAAAAGAATAAAGTGATACATACATAGACAGACTATTTAAAGAATTTGTACTTAGGGAACAGATGCAAACAACTGATTCAGTAATGATAGATAAAAATATAAATAAAAGTAAAAGTTATCTGAGGGGAACAGCAATGATGGAAAAGTGAGAAGTTTGTAGAGGTTGGCTGGAAAACTGCAATGGAGGTTCTAAGAGGAGCAGGAGATGTACTTATGAATTCTGCTACGTCGAAGTTGCGCATAAGACAGCTTGCATATATATTTGTGTTCAATTACACAGAAAACGAACATTTCATAACTAAACTAGAGGGAATACTAACTTGAGAAACTGTTGAGCAAAAATAAAGAACGATCTGTGATATTAGTGGATAGTTATGGAGACCCATTTAGTGTAAAAGTTTAAGATGTTTTATAAATGGGGTTCCACTTAGCGTAAGCCTGAGAGGAAAGATTGCTGTTGAGTAAAAGGATGAAATGGGTTAGGGAGAAAGAGAGTTCGACAGTTATATTTCTAGTATGAGACCTTTCTGGAATGCACATTGATTGGGAAAAAGCTACGAAACATTGGTAGGTGGACTGAGGGAAGTGTTGCTGTCGATTCACTTGAACCTGTGTGTAGGACAAAAACGGAAAAATACCCAGTGTTTAATAGTTTGACGTTTTTCCTCTCGTGGATCCCATGTCAGCTGGAAGGTGCGATGAAATACTGAAGAAAACAGGTGGAGAATGGGGACAAGAGCGTTGCTGTAAACGTCGAGTGAAAATATTGGTAAAGACAGGAATGGGAAACTAGTTCCATACATAGCCACACATCTTTCCTTTCTTCTGTATAAAATTTCGGTTCAAAAACTGTGATGAATGTCCAAAGTTGGCAACTGGAGTGTGATGGATATAGACTTGAATGAGAGTGTTGGTGTAGACTCCCAGGAAGATAATGGTATGGCAGGGAAAATGACACATTATTATATTTAATATTTACACCCGCTCCTCCCTGGATAAAATTTCGCCTGGAAAAGTATGATAAATGTCTGAAAATGACAATGGCGAAAGGGGTGTTGCTGCAGACGTGAAGTGAAGAGATATGTGAATCAGAAACAGGAAGCTGGAAAGGATTTTTGGATAGCTTGGCCTCTCTCCTACTCGTGGACAGTGCTTAGACTAGAGGTGTGTCGTGAAAGTGTGAAGATAGTAAGTGGGTGAGATGAGAGTTGTGATAAATATATGAGTATGGCAGGAAGAGGAATCTGAAGCAATTATGTATTTATTAGATATCAGTCTCCCCTCCTGGATAAAACTGCGGCTGAACATGTGTGGCGAAAGTCTGAAAACAGCAGGCAGAGTGTGGTCAGGCGTAAACATCAGGACGCTGCCAAAGTTGTGTAATTACTTCAACCTCTTTGTTTTGGTGGTCGTATTGCTAGTTGGCTTCGGAAATTTTGCCACATCTCTTCTCTAGTAATTTATTCCGCATGTTACACTTCATTATACATTTGTATGTTACTGATGCAAACTATGTCGATATATAAAAATTATAATAAATAAATATCATACAAAATAATGTTAAGATATACTGGAATTAAATGTGAAGGAAGAAGCATTATGAAGTTTCCCATGCCACTGAAAATAATGGCCTGGATGCCACGTTCCATCAAGAGGGGACTCGGATATGTAGTGGGAGAAGCCCTGACACGTAGAGTTGTTATGCAGGAAGATATGTGTAAGGCAGAAAAGCGACCATCTCACAGTTTCAGGTTTGTTTGCTTGTCTTTTGTGGTTCTTGCATAATTTCCACTGCTACTTTTTGTTCACGTCCTTTTTTTAATGATTCCTTCCTCTCAGTTTTACCTTCATTTTCATTTGCTTTTCCGTCCTTAATTTATGCGTCATTGCTAACGTTTTATTTATTTTTCTTCTTCTTCTCTTCGAGTCCTCTTTAGGTCCTAGCAAGCATCGCAACACCTTGCTATCACTGGTCGTGTAATTATGTATGTAAGTAACTAACGACCGAGATGTTTAATGTTTTTCTCAAACAGTATTGATGCAGTTTCAGCCGTATAAGATGAAAATGTTAAAGGATGACTATGGTGACTATCTTTTATAGCTAAGGACAATAGGTAAATGGTCATGACCACATGGTGAGGTAAAGTTAAGCAGTTCTGACCCAGTTAGGCAGTTGGGAACAGGGCAAGAATAAAGGGAGCAAATTTTAAGGTCAAATTTAAAGGGGAACACCAAAGCCAACCCGTGTGTGTCTGTGTGAACATTGTATCTAGAATTGTTTTAATCTAATTTGGGCCAATCTTACTAGCAGGTTTGAGGATTAGCCAAGGAGTTGACCTATTACCTTTGAGGGCAGTAAGTCAAAGGTCCTGGTAACACTTCAAGACCAACATAAGCGATTTTGATTCGATTTAGATCAAACTTGGTGGAAGGGCTGAGGGTAAGACAATAGCAAAGGGATTCAATTTTGAAAACATTCAAAGACCGACGTTATATGGCAAGGTCGGAGTTTTCCGGCTTCAATAATGCTTGTCTCCACTAGATTATCATTACTCCTTGCTAATACATAAATAATTTTCATTCTCTCTCTCTCTCTCTCTCTCTCTCTCTCTCTCTCTCTCTCTCTCTCTCTCTCTCAGTAATGCCGGTTCATGTTCTCACTTTTAAACCTCCCACTCTCCTCTGTTTCACATTGCCTCTCTACCTTTTTTCTGGCCCAGTTCCTCTCCTCTCCCCATCGCCTGTCATGTCACTTAGCTCTCACATCCTTCCCTCTAATCTCTTACACCACTTTCCTTGCTCACCCATTTCCTCACATTCTTTCATCTTTTTGACATATTGCATCACAGTTCAGCATATTTTGTTCTGCGTCGAGAACACCAGGTAAACGAGACCTGCGGGTAATTTTCTTTCCGTGGCAGTTGTTATATTCTAGGAGTAAACTACATTAATGCAGTACCTTGCCCATAAATGAAGAAAAAAGATGTGCAAACAGGTAAAAATTACCTAAGCTTGAAGTACATAGCCACCGCTTTAGTAGGAAAGAAAGAAATTAACCAGGAAAGTTTAGTCATGAATTATATTGCAATGATTTGCGTGTTGTTAAGAAGCAGAGCACTGGGTAAAAAAAAATTCAGTATAATCTTTTAATGAATGATTGTTTCCAGTCCAAAAGGGTTTTCTAGTACTGATGTGGTTGATGAAGGACACTTCCGTCACTACTGATTCAGACACTTTCTCCTGAACTTTAACGTCTGAGAGTAGAATGGACATAAAAACAAGTCAAAGGGCCTCCTTAATAGATGCATCTACCCCTGCATTATTCTCAGGAGAGAATTATTTGTTTATTGGTTAAGCCTTTAAATGACATTCTTCAGGATCACATTGCGTCCCAGAACAGCTTACTGCCCAGTGCACTGTCAAATTTATCACAATTCTGCCATGATGCAGTTGCACGGTCGACTGGATGCACTCTACAGGCACCTCAAACACAATCCAGATGCATAGAGTAGTGCTCTGACCTGTTCTGGTCTCTTATAATTACTGCTTTTCCAGCCCAACGCAGGTAGGCCTATGTTGTCTATTAGATACACACCACACCCACCTCAGACACACACACATCACCAATAGCTCCCACACCTGAAAATCCTTTCCCATTAAAACATGGATCCCAGTCTTCAAAATGGTACTAGGACCATGAGAGTGGGAGAGTGAGAGAGTGATTAAGAAAGGGAGTGAATGAATAAGTGACAGTCTGGGACACACACTGAATTTGGCCGCCCTTGCAGATACGATAGAAAAAGTCAACGCAGTTCAGGAGTTAGAGTTCTTTAGTTGTAAAAGATTGGTCATAATCTGACACAATAAGCAAGGAAACGAAACTTTGTAAAGTGAAGACTTGCCTATTATTTGCTGGCCAAAAGTCCACTGTGAAAAGAAAAATGTAAGGAAATTAAAGAAGCAGAAACAAATGTGTGTGAAAGAAATAATTACAGAAGCAGTTCTGGAAGTAATATCAAAAACTCTGTAGGTTTATTATTCCGTTGTTTTAATTGTCGGTATGTACAAATGCTAATTGACATTGTGCAAAAAAAAAAAAAGTGAAAAACTGCGTCCTGGATACATCAGAAATGAGCAATCTCAGGTTTCTATGAGTCACCCTTAAATGAATAAATTTGTATGCTTTAGATGGATTAATATGTAAGGGAAGACACAACTATGAGAGAAACAAAGTTACCAGTATTTACGGTAAGGTTCCTGAGACTCACTCGTAGCTGAATAAAATATTCCATTAGCTGAAGTATACAGTAATACTCGACAAGACTTGATCATAGCATAGGCCAGTATTCAGGCAGCTCATGATATTGGGCATTATTCTAAGTGGCAGTGTAAGCTTTGCCGCACAGATACTTGGCGATGTTTTTTCTGTGTTATGCCCTAACATTCTCTTGCATTTTGTTTCTAGCATTTTAATGTGGATATAATTTTCATCAATAACCTGAAGAAAAATCGCCAAGGATTACTGAGGATTGTACAAGGCCTCCAAAGCCAGGAAATTCCTCTGAACCCATTGATTTCAGACCCATAGCTATCACACTTTCACTTGGTAAAGATTTCTTAGGATCTTGTTGTTAAATTATTGAAACTAACAACTCATTTAAAGACAAATAATAAAGGATTGTAATGGTGGATCCACTTTTGCTATTCCCAGTCCTATTACTGATAAAATTTATCAATCAGTTGACGAAGATAGAGAAACCCATACAGTAGCCCTTGGTATTTCTAAAGCTTTCAACTAGTACGACGCCTTTCCCTGTTATCTAAATTTCCTTGTTACGGCCTGCCATCTATTATTCCACTGATCTCCTATCTAAGCAAGAGAAAATAAGTGGAAAGGAAAATGTTGTACATTTCATTATCCATTCAGTTAATACCGATGTGACAGGGATCCGTCCTGGCCCCAGCCTTGTTCTTCATTCATATTAATGTTTTCTTATCTGCCACCCATAATCACATTCGCTTATATCCAGATGACCCAACGGTTCACAGTTCCTTTACACTTAACAACACTTTCAGAAAATTTGGTTTCTCTGACTCCCAACTCAGCACAGCAGTCTCCTTATATCAAGAGTTATCAACGATCCCTGAACTGGAGCAAAATAACATTGTCTCATTCAGTGCTAGGAAACACAAATATAACCATTTTACTAATATACAAACATTGCCTGATTCTTACTTTTCCTCCAGTGCAACCAATATTTCTATCACTAGCAGTAATGAAATTCTTCATGTTTCGCTTAAAGGTACCCTTAGTTGGACCTTTCACGTTAAATCCCATGCTAATGCTGCCAACAAATACATGGATTATTGTACAAAGCTCGTTCCTTCTTCACTGACTAACCTTTACCTACTGTATAATTTACAAGAGTCATGTGCGTTCTCAACTAAAATATTACTCACCCTTGTGGAGTCGACGTGGGGAGACTGCATTAAAACAACTGGACAATGTTCAAAACAATGCTATAAGAGAAGATAATACTCAGCAGTTACAAAGAAATACCTTCCCTATATGTAGAAATGTTGCCTAATTAGCATTATTTTACATATATTTTTTATGGTAAAGGCTCAGATGAAGTTGCAGTCATTTTGCCACCTCTTGATGCCTTCCCTCGTGCTATATGGGTATTTAATAGAGCTCATGGCTTGTCCGTCACTCTGTCATCTTGAAGAACTTCTTCCTGTCAGGTTTTCTTTATTCTCTGATCCGTTTCTCTTTGAAATTCACTTCCCTCAGACTTCAATCCACAGCAATTCATGTCCAGTTGTTATATTTTTTTTTTTTTTTCTTAATGAATGAGGGACACCTGGAGGCTAAGGAACGGACGAAGGACATTCTTAGGGTGGGAACGTGGAATGTGAGAGGAGTGAATGATGAAGTGAAAGAGAGAGATTGTTCAGGTGCTTGAGGATGGAAAAGTGGATATATGTGGATTAACTGAAACTAAATGGTAAAGGTGAAAGGGTGAGAGAATGGGAATATGGTTTAGGTATATGTGCGGGAGTCAATGAAAATGAGAGGGCAAGAGAGGGAGTATGTCTGATGATAAGCAAGAAGTGGAAGGAGAATATAAGAGAGTATGGAACAATGGGTGCAAGGATTGTATGGGTGAGGATGAAAGTAGGTATACAAGCGTGGGCGATTGTATGTGTGTATGCCCCGACAGAGGATCGAGTGGCAAGAGTGAAAGATGAGTTTTGGGCGAGTGTAGAAGCGTGTATGGACAAGTTTGAGAGGAGCGAGAGAGTGCTGTTGATTGGAGACGTGAATGGTAAAGTTGGGAATGTACGAGTGGATGGAGTGGTTGGTTATTGGGGTGTGCCAGCTGACATAGATGGGAATGGAAGTGCTTTGGTGGACATCTGTGCTTGTAAGGGGTTGGCAATAGCCAACACCTACTTTCGGCATAAGATGATCCACCGGTATACTCGTACATGGAGAGTAATGAGAAGGATGGATGGTGAACTTGTTGAACGAAAGGCAATGATAGACTACGTGTGTGTGGATGAGCGAATGAGAAGACAAGTGTTGGATGCAAGAGTGTGGAGAGGGTGGGGGAATGGAGACTCGGACCATCACTTAGTGATGGCCAAGGTAGAGCTGCAAAGAAAGTGGTTGACGAGACGAAGGGGAACACAGGAGGAAGCAACTCCTGTGAGAAGAGTGGAGAAATTGCAAGATAGTGAGAAAATGACAGAGTATAAGAGCATAGTGGAAGAAAGACTGGGAAGGTATGAGCTAGAGCAGATGGAAGGGGTGGAAGACGTATGTAAGGTATTCACGGAAGAGATAGGCGCAGCGTGTGAGGCGGTTTGTGGAGTGAGGAGGAGATGCAAGGGTGTGCAAGGGACAGCATGGTGGAATGATGAGGCGAATCGAGCTGTGGAACAAAAGAAGAAGGCATGTAGTGAATGGTTAGCAAGTAGAGGTAGGGGAGAAGATGAGAGAGAGAAGAGAGAGGTATATGTGAGCAGGAGAAGGGAAGTTAAGAGACTGGTGAAGGAGAGTAAAAAGAAAGTGGACGAGGAGTTTGGGAGGAATCTGAGTGTGAAATGGAGGGAGAGTAAGAAATTGTTTTGGAAGGAGGTAAAGAAAGTAAGGCAGTGTGAAAGGGGAAATAGTAGGGGAGTGAAAGATAGGAATAATAGATTGTTGGTGGAGAAGAGAGAGAAACTGAGGAGATGGAAGGAGCACTTTGAGGAATTGTTGAATGTGGAGAGTGAGAGCAATGCGAGTAAAAGTGGTTGGGAAATGGCTGGGAGAATAAGAGATGAGAGGAGGGAGGAAGAGATCAGTAGGGCGGAAGTAGTGGAAGCGATGAAGAATATTAAGTTGGGAAAGGCCCCAGGAATTGATGGAGTGTGTGGTGAAATGCTTAGGTATGGGGGTGAGATTGTTGTGGAGTGGATATGGAAGTTGTGTAGATTGGCTTGGGAAGAGGGAAGGGTTTCAGAGGACTGGAAATCAGGTATAATTGTTCCTTTATACAAAGGAAAAGGAGTGACAGAAGTATGTGGTAACCATAGGGGTATTTGCCTACTTAGTGTGACTGGTAAAATATATGGTAGAATACTCATTGATATGGTTAGGCATATGACAGAGGAGCTAGTTGGAGAAGAACAAGGGGGATTTAGGAAGGGAAAAGGGTGTGTAGATCAGATATTTGTTCTAAGATGTTTAGTGGAGAAGTATCTAGAGAAGGGAAGGAAAGAGTATGCTGCCTTCATGGACTTGGAGAAAGCTTATGACAGAATAGATAGGCAAGGTATGTGGAAGGTATTAAGAATATATGGAGTGGAGGGGAAACTGTTGAGTGCTGTGAAGAGTATGTACGGGGGAGCTAGGGTTACAGTGCCAGTGGATGGTGAGCTGAGTGAGTTCTTTGATCTCAATGTGGGACTGAAACAGGGTTGTGTGATGTCTCCACGGCTGTTTAATATATACATGGATGGGGTTGTAAAGGAGGTGCAGGGTAGGGCAGTGGATGTGGGGGAGGCTCTAATGAATGAAGGTGAGATTTGGAAGCTTCCGGTGTTGCAGTTTGCTGATGATACAGTACTGTTGAGTGAAGATGAATGGAAGTTGCAAGGTTTGGTGAATGAATTTGGGACAGTGTGTAGGAGGAGGAATCTGAAAGTTAATGTAAACAAAAGTAAAGTTTGGTGTTTGAGAGGAATGAAGTCACAGAGTGTGCAGTGAGGTTGGATAGTGAGGATATAGAGAATGTGAGTGCATTCAAGTACTTGGGTAGTGTGATGAGTAAGGATGGAACTTTGGGGGAAGAAGTGCGTGAAAGGGTACAGCAGGGAAGGAAGGTTGTTGGTACACTGAAAGCAGTGATGAGAAATAGGGAGGTGAGTATGGAAGTTAAGAAGTCACTGCATGATAGTATTGTGATCCCTACCCTGACGTACGGAAGCGAGGCATGGACCTTGCAAGAGGGGAACAAGTCAAGAATGAGAGCAGTGGAAATGAGTTACTTGAGAGGAGCATGTGGAGTGACATGGAGGGACAGGTTGACGAATGAAGAAGCGAAGGAATGCTGTGGGGTGGATGTGGATGTGGTTGAGAAGATTAGGAGAAATACACTGAGGTTGCTTGGACATGTGAAGAGAAAGGAGAATGAAAGACTGACTAAGAGGGTGTATGTAGGTGAGGTGGAGGGAGGGAGAGGGAGAGGTAGACCGAGGATGAGGTGGAGGGATGGAGTTGAGAGGTATATGAGGGAGGGGTGGGTGAGCTGGGGGTAGGGTAGTCAAATGGTGGGTGACAGAGCGACTTGGAGGCGTTTTGTCAGCGGCCACCCTTTGCGGGATTAGGGCGTTGGGCTATAGATAGATAGAGATAGATAGATTAATTTGTTTTTACTTTCTCCATTCAACTTCCTTAATAAGGGTAGAATACGATTGTTCCATCAGTTCTTTCTGCAGTTTTTCCCAGCTGTTACGGCTCCCTCGCTTTTTTTCCTCACCTTGCATTCAAAGTCCCGAGTTTACGACTAAGTGACTGTCACACATATCAGTACGAGTTTGGCCTTTCACTTTTCATCACACTTCCTACAGAATCACAAAAGTCACTATAACTCTCTCGCGACGTGATCATGTTATTTCTTATATGACCAAAAGAAACGTTCATGGAATTCTTTAGGAGCTCAATGCTTCCTTCTGTCTAATGCCACAGTCTTCCATATGTCTGTCTTCTATCTTTTAAAGATACAAAGCTCAGTCGTACATCATTCAATATCTTGTGTCATTTTTCCTGTGATATTTCCTATTCTTGTGGAATTATATTAACTCTCTTTAGAAATCATGATCTAGGACAGACTGCCACCAAAAGCCGCCTGGTGTGTCGCGGCAAATATCCTCCCACCCCAACAACAACCGGAAAACAATTATTCCATAAATGAACCTAATATGTTAACCCACCGCGTGCCGGCTATTTTTAGCCCTATGGGTTACCCCAGTGCCGGCCATTTGTCGACATTTTTTTTTTTTTTTGGCTAAAATGAGATATTTTGATGTGGAAACAACGAATTTCGCTATTAAAATGCTCACCGAGGCTCAGAAATGACTTTTATTGAGTCCGGCATACTCATGTACAGGTATAGCCACTCTCTCATGCTCACCACGTACGTGAGAGAGAGCCGTTTCCTATGTAAGATATACTCAGATATTTATGCTGGGAAGGTGTAGCAATGTTCAATACACTTTTCTGATTACTTATTACTTCAGCATCTATCACAATTTGCATGTCTTTCTCAATGTGAATGCATTATCTTACACTTACATGAAGATAGGTACAACCTGACTTCATTACATACATTCCTGGCACTTACAAGAAGGTATTTACAACTTGACTTCACTACACCGCCGGATTAAGGGGGGGGCCCAAGGGGCCCGGGCCCTGGGCCACCCACCAAGAGGGGGCCTCCCACCAGAGCAACTTGTGTTCATTTCATTTCGTGTTTATGCATTACACATTACAGCATTGGATGAATAGTCCCCGTTCAGTATTTCCTAACTAAAAGTGTCCTATCTATATATTAGGATTTAGGTTACCAGTCTGTGGTGTATGCCATTGGGGGAGTTGGAAAGGGGGCCTCCCTTCCAAGCGGGCCCCGGGCCTCCCACATGCTTAATCCAGCCGTGCTTCACTATATAGTCCTAACACTTACAAGAAAATATTTACAACTTACATGAAAATACACAATGCCTTCACTATGTACAGCACTGGATGAGGCACACAGGCAGAGTGAGGCAGAGTGAGCGTGATGGGGGGGAGCGAGTGAGTGTATGGCTTTGACAGCCTGGGGGATGGTAGAGGAACAGTTACCTTACATGCCTGCCAATTTTTAACTGCGAATCTTGAAAAATGCGGTCACAGTGAAATTTTTTATTTTAAACCATTTTAAAACGACACTGGTATTAGCCGTGGAATTTTATATCAGATCGTTTTAAAATGGCACTGGCACGCGGCAGGTTAATATTGGAAATATATAAGCAGATGACTCTGATTTCACTGTTCATTTGCACATATTACTGTAATTCAAGTAGGCCACTTACGAAACCGTTGCCAAGAAGTCTCATTCGGACATGGCAGAGCGTTTTGGGGTGCATGTTTGACCTATTTAGGCTATTGTTAAGGGCCTTGGCCCCTGAAACTCTTGCACATGTAGGAGCATTGGCTGCTGGTTTTTTAAACATTATTATGACGAGAGTTTACCTTGACACTGAGCTATTCATTTGGAAATAATATCGTAGTAAAGAACTGCTGTTTTACACACTGGGATTGTGACCTTTCTGCTTCAACTACTGAAGCATCAGTCTGTGTTCTCTCCATGAAGACACGAGAGGAAATTGTAGGTATCGAGAGTGACCGTGACCTTAAAACATAATTCAATAAAATAGCCTGAGACATATTTTGGGTAGCGACGAAATGAGAGTACCCAGTTATCTCCGAGTGAGCTCTTTACGTGCTGTTATCATTTGCAATAGCATGTTTGTGCTAATTAAGCTTTTAACGTTAACACTTACACTATAAAGAACAGAAAGCGATCATCTCTGAAGTTACTGGATGAGGAACTTCGTGTGGGTTTTTCTATAACAAAACCAGACAAATAGAACCTGTGTCCTTAAAACAGACACAAGTTTCTCGTTGCTTTTCAATAGTGGCATCACAAAAATTTAAATTCTGGGGAAAAACAGTTTTGATCTTTATTTATTACAGTATGTTTCAGTGAAAATGTTAATATTACTTGGCACTCGAAATACAAAGATTTTCTATGTTCAGTTCAAAATCTTTTTCGGTAAAAATGTCTGGGTTTATCTTTTTTGCAAAAACCTTATTTTTAGAAATTATCCCATATGCGGTAAGCAATTTTTTCTTTTCTAATGCAAGGAAAAAGGAGCCAAAGGCCAGGGGCCTCCAAACTGCTCCCTCCAAGAAAAAAATAAAAAAAACAAGATAACAGAAAGACAAATTCAAGATCCATTCATTGCTTGGACACACTGCGTTTGAAAGACACGAGATCGTTTGCAGTAGGGAAAACAGAAGGGAGACAGTTCCAGAGTTGACCTGTTGCATACATGAGGGATTGTGAGTAGCGGTTAACACTTGCATTAGAGAGCTGGACAGAAAAGGGATGAGAATTTGTTGCTAGACGGGTGCTGCATGCCCACTGTAGTGGTGGAGGGATGCAAGGAGACAGTTCAGCGGATCAGTGACCAATGAAGTAGTGACAGAAAAGAGATAAAGATGCAACAGTGTGGCGAGGAGACAGAGGTTGAAGTGAGCCAGTAACAGGAGAAGAGTTAATGAGATGATAAGCCTTTGACTCCACTCTGTTGAGAAGAGCTGTGTGTGGGGAGCCTTCCCACAAATGAGAGTTGTTCTGTACACAGGGGTGAATAAAAGCCGTGTATAAAGTCAACAACTGTGCGAGGGTAAAAAAGGTATGGAGTCAGCTTAGCACAACCAATCTCATGGAGGCAGATTTTTATTGGAGAGGTAGTTTGTTCTTTCCAAGATAAATCCCTAGAGAATGAAACCCCAAGTATGTTTAAAGATGATGAAAGATTGAGCTGGATATTGTTAAAAATTAGAGGGTACTCCTGAGGAAGTTTTTTTCTGGTTGATAAATGTAAGAACTGAGTTTTAGATGCATTAAAAACAAGGTTATGTTTACCCCAGTCAGGGATATGAGCCAAGTCAGACACTGGTGTGCCATGACCTTATCCCATGTTTGCCGAAGTTACTGCTGAGATGGATGCTGTGGGAAGCGAATGGAAAGGTGAAGGGTGGAGCCATCAGCGTATGAGTGTATTGGGTTAGATGTACAGCTTAGAAGGTCATTGATGAATAAAAGGAAGAGAGTTGGAGACAGGACACAGCCCTGAGGAACACCACTACTGATAGCTCTATGAGAAGAATGGTGGCCGTCTATAACAGCAGCTATAGAACGACCAGAAAGGAAGCTAGATATGAAGGAACAGGTAGAAGGATAGAAACCGTAAAAAGATAGTTTGGAAATTAAAGATTTTTGCCAGACTCGATCGAAAGCCTTTGAGATATCAAGTACAATGGCAAAGCTTTCGCCATAGTCCCGTAAGGAGGATGACCAGAAGTCTGAAAGGTAGGAGAGAAGATCACCAGGGAAGTGTCCCTGATGGAACCCATACTGATGATCAGAAAGAAGGTTGCAATAGAGATGCTTTATTATTATTTTTTTTTTTAAGAATAGACCCGATAGCTTTGGAAATACAGGATGTTACGGCAATTGGGCGATAGTTAAAGGGCTGGGAATGGCCACCCTTCTTTGGGACTGGCTGAATGAGAGCAAACTTCCAGCAAGAAGGAAAGGTACAAGTTGATAGACAAAGACGAAAAAGTTTACCTTGGCAGGGTGTACGCTCAGAAGCACTGCTCTTGAGGACAACAGAAGGGACTCCCTGAAGCCCATATGCCTTGTTAGTACTGAGGCCAGTGATGGCAGAAAATACATCAGCTGAAGAAATTATAATATCAGCCATGAGGAAGTCAGAAGGGGGAAGAGATGAAGGGACAGCACCGGAATCGTCTAAGATGGAACTGGAGGATAAAGTCTGAGGAAATAGTTCTACTTTATCAGTAGATGAAATAGCTACAGAGCCATCAGAGTGGAAAAGAGGATGATGGGGTAAAGTTGTTAGAAAGGTTTTTGGCAAAGTGCCAGAAGGAGCGGGAAGCATTCGAGTTGGAGAGTTCAGAGCATTTAGTACGGATGAAATTGTATTTTGCAAAAGAAGAATAGACTTAGCACGATTCTGGGTAGAAACTTAAGACAGATGAGATTCAGGAGTGAGTTGGCTCCGGTCCTTTTTGTAGGCGTTCTCCCTGTTGTGGACAGCTTATCACTGCATGGACTCAAAATAATTTTTATTTCATAATTTTGTAAATTCCATGAACATTGGATAATTCATCACTTTACCTTACACCTAGCAATTAAGTTTTCCTTATATTAGTATAAGCAGTACTGACACTTATCATGACAAATATTTATTAAGTGTGCCACTAGAATTTAACAAATAGAATTGTGTCGCGAAGTAAAAACGGCTGCGGGGTAGTGGTCTTGGAGATGAAATGTGCTGAAGTGACGCCACACACGGTTGCCAACACTTCATGGGACTTTCTTTGGTCTTGGGTGAAGTGTGTGTGTGTGTGTGTGTGTGTGTGTGTGTGTGTGTGTGTGTGTGTGAGAGAGAGAGAGAGAGAGAGAGAGAGAGAACGAAGAGCTTGTGCCTTAAAAGACTCCCCTCCTCTCATCAGTTCCCTTCAGTCTCTCTCTTTTAGCCGGATGTTACATCACCGTTGCTGCCGCTGTTACTCTAGTCTTAGTCTTGCCCTAAGTGGTTCAGTCAAATTATGCAGTTAGCCAGTAATTCAGTAATTCGTTATCCACTGTTTGCTTATGATACTTTGCTGTTTTGGTAGAAACTCAACAATCGTCCACATAAGCAGTTCACATTTCTCTTCGACTCTCTAGTGCAACAACTAACGGCAACTCTTCATCTTTCAATTTTCAGATTGTTATCTCCGGGATTGTCTTCCTCAGTCTGTCTTACCTACCGTATACAACCTTCAGTCTTTAAGGTAAATTTGTCCAGATGTCGTGATATGGTCGGATCTTGGTACTTTTTTCTTTTAGTTCGACGTTAAAAAGGTCAATGTTTGGCACGCTCTCAGCTTATGGTTCTTTCTGCATTGACAAAAAATACACTATCACATATTTTCTAATTTGGAATGGACGGGAGGTGTTACTATATGTGAAGTAGAAATCTTAAATAATTATTTATTTCACTGACACGTGCTACTGTTTGTTAGACGGTAATAATCAGCATTTTGAGACGTGGTAAAAATACATATACTGAACTGAACTAAGACATGCGATGATTGGATTAAAGGACGGAAGAAGGCAGGGAGGAAGAGTGAGACTAGAAGAAGAAGAGGTGAGGAAGGGAAAAAAGAGGCAATGAAGGAAGGATGGAAGGAGTAGAAAGTGGTATAGAAAAAAGTAAGAAAGGATAGATGGACATTGAAAGGAGCAGGGCAAGGAAAGAGGAACACAAACAGAAAAATGGACGGAATCAGGGATGAACGGACAAATGGAGGAGGGAGAACAGATGGACAGATAGACGAGGAAACGAACTGACGGAGAAAGGGTGGGAAGGACGTTCAAATTAAGGAAGGTAAGCAGGAAAACCGGGATGGAAAACAGGTGAGAGATGGAGGAGAAATACAGCCGATTTATATCCTTATATATATATATATATATATATATATATATATATATATATATATATATATATATATATATATATATATATATATATATATATATATATATATATATATATATATATATATATATATATATATATATATATATATATATATATATATATATATATATGTACAGACAGATAGATGGATAGGTCACTTTGTTCTCTCTTGATTATTCAGTAAAATCGCCTGGCTGTAGCACAATTAAAGAGAATCTTTGCACTGTAGTCAGTGGATTAGTGGAGGCAGTGAAGTGTGTTGCTGTCACATACCGGACAATTCTGTGTTAAAAAGAAAAAAAAAGTGATAAGCGGTGAAAATAATAAAACAGCTTAGTTGTAAAACGTTATCGAAAGGGTTACCCTTATCCTCCACATTCTTTCTCCGAGTACCTTTCATATTACTGTATTCTTCCCTGCTTTGTCTTTTTTTTTTCTTTCTTGAATCTTATTTTTATTGATATTTCCCCTACATTTCCTTTTATCACAAAGTAAGTCTTCTTATATATTTATTCGTCATTTTCTCTATCAGTCCACTCTTCCATCTTCGTATCCTTCTCTCCCTCTGTTCCACATTATCCATTCTCTGTTATTCCTTGTTTACTCACACTCTTTCTTTTCCAGCTCTCCATTCTTCCCTCATCTCTCGCACTGTTTTCATCGGCACATTCCTTCCTCCTCCTCTTCATTTTTTGCATTTCCTCATTCTCAGTTACGCTTCACCCAATTCTGTCTTTTCTTTTATTTCCCTCTTTTTCACCTTCCTATCCGTCCCTCTCCTCTACCCCCTCTTCTCCAGTCCCTTCCATTAGTGTGTTATACGTCATCCCTCTGGCTCCTCTGCCTTCTCTCTCCAACCTCCCCATTCTCCCTTCCTCCCTTTCATCCTCACCCTCACTATCCTACGTCCTCATCCCTTCTCTTCTAAATCTTTGCAGTTCACTTCTCCCGTCTCTATTCCCCCTTTCCGACCCATCACTCATCTTTCCCTCTCTCCCATTTTTTCATCGTTCACTCTCCTTTCATCTCTCCCGCCTCTCCATTTTCTCTTTCTTCCCCCCCACCCACATCCTTGCTCTCGCCCCTCTTCGTCCGGTTTCTTCCACTAACCCATTCTTCCCTTTCCTCTCACCCACCTGTCCTTTTTCTTTGTCCCGTCTCTGTATTTTACCGTCTCTTTTGTTCCTTCCCTTCCATCTCCTCTCCCTTCTCTCTCCTTCCTTCCTCTCTATCTCCTTCCCATCTTCCTTCCCTCTAGCTCACTTCCCCCTCCCTCTCCTTCTTGATTCTTCCCAGCAATTTGACTGGGATCAAAGAACCCTGATGTCACAGTTAATCCCTTCATTATGATGCAGTCCTTTTTCATTTCAGTTTTGCTTCATTTGGCCAATATATTCATCTCGGTAATGAGTTTTCATACACAGTAAAGACAATGGGAGCTAAGGAAACCGAGGGAATCTGGTTAAAGAAAAACACTGTGAGTGTGAAAAATTCAGTGAGTGGACAAGAGTAAAGATGAGTGAGTAGTGAGTGAAAGTACTGTATGTATGATATAATGACTGAAAGAGTGAATGAGATAACAGAATGATAAGAACTGAGTGAACACCAGCTGGTGAGGGAAAAGATAAGATTTCTTTCCCTTGCCGAGCCATACAAACGGCAAAGTGCCTCAACATTCTACTGACTTTCAATCCTCAACCAATATTCTCCGCTTTCATTGTTACAAGCACCATCAGTCCTCCTTCATCCAGTCTTCTTCTCTCTCCTCTGTTACATCTACCATCAATTCTTACTTATCTTTTAACTACTCTTTTTCCACCCTCAGCCGGTCCTCTCCACTCTCCTCCTTGTTTACATTCACTGTCATTTCTCTCTTACCTAGTATCCTCCGTTTACCTGTTCCGTCATTTCTTCCTTATTCAGTCATCTTCACTCCCCTTTCTCACAATTGTTCTCCTTGTTTCCTTAATTAGCTTTCTCCACTCTGTCATTGCTCCCTTAGGCAGTAGTGTCATCCCTTGCTACAAAACTATTTCAGCCATTACTTCTTTTATTGCATGTACCATCCTTATATCCATAACTGATCATCTCTTTTCTCCTACTTTATTATCTATCATAATTCAATCCTTATCTTGTCCTCTCTTATCAGTGTCACGAATCAAAGCGACATTTCCCTTTTGTGAGAAGCCACGAACTATTAGTGGAAAACTCACTGTTTATCGTTCAGTTAACCGCTCATTCGGACGGAAGCTTTGTCAAATCAACTTTTCAGTGTCATACGTTATCGTCTTTGCGTGAGACATTAGCGCTTCCGCTGAGTGATTTGGGCGCGTTTCGGTCACTCGACCGTTAAAAAATGCGGCCTACTGCTCCCCTTTTTTCCCACGACTCAGTCGAGTGTTTGCTCTGACGGAGGGAGGTCCTGTGCTCCAGAAGTGAGAGGTCAACCCAAGCTCCACCAGAATCACAGTTATCCAGTGCTCCCACCTTGGTGATACACAGCATTCATCGATCAGTATTTCTTTTTGTATTTTCCTAGACTTAAGAGTTTAATTAAGGTGTTTTTCCTAGGCGTAAGAATTTAGCTCGAGTGAGTGAGTGAGTGCGATCTCATTAATTTGATTTTGAATTGTAACTTTAAATTTATTTTGTAATCAATAAATTTAACAGTTCTTTTGCTTGAGCTTAATGTAATGTAAACTCTTGTTTCATTTCTCCGCAGTTAAGCTTATTTCTCTTATAGCTCCTAGCTTGCATAAATGTTTGCCTTTCATAACTGGTACTTAGGCCAGTCTTGTGTATTAAACTTAAAATCCGTTGTGCCTCCCAGGAGTTAAGCATCAGCAAGAACCTGATACTATTGTTAGTATTAGTTATTTATTGTCAGGGGTGAAGTAACTTTCTCCAGAGGCTGACAGTAACAGCAATCGAGAAATTAGTCTCTGCTGTGTACTGTTGAGAAAGTTTATAAATTCTCGTTCTTAGATAATCGCTTGAAGAAGTCAGCGTAAAGTAATCGTTGCTTGATTTAGTAAGACGATCTTTGTCCCTGCTCTTCAATATTATTGAATATTATTATCAATTAAATAATAAATAAGCATTTATTTTAAAAACACCGTGATATTTTAAAAACCCCGTGACAATCATAACCAGAATTATGTAGTCGACCTGCCTCTTTGCTTTTTTGCATCCCTTCTTTCTCCCCTGTTCAGTCTTTTCATTTCTCCTCCCTGAAATTGAGAGGGACATGTTCCATCTTCCATCCCTCTTCCTCCTTCCCACCTCCTCTTTCCATCTGTAATATTTACTTTCCCAACTTCCCTAACTTCTTCTTATATTACATCTCTACATTTCTCCTCAACCCTTTTCATGTCATTCTCCCCTTTTCTTTCTTCCCTTTTTATATACCTCCAAACCCCAGCCCCTCTCCCTCCAATAACCCTGCCCATTGCTTCCCTTCCACAATACTCATATATTATGTTTTTTCCCCTTTCTCCACCCTTTCCTCTATCCTTCATATGGCTCATAATCTTTTCTCTCTTTCCTCTAACTTATTACACTTCTCACTATATGTTTTTCATTCCCCTAAATTCATGTTTCCAATCTCCTGCCCCCCTTCCTATTATTCACGCATACCCCCCCCCCCATTTATCCCTCCATCCCCTTTCCTTATTGTTATACCTCTCTATCCTTTTTCCGTGTACCCTTTATTGCCTCCATCCTTTTTCCCATACGCTCTTTCCATATACGACTTTTCTCTAGTTCTTCTTTCCTTGCATACCTCTGTTCCCTTTCTGTCTTGACCCTTTCTTTACATATCCCTTTATCCTTTGTCACCTTTCTCTCTACTTATTTTAATTATTTCTTCCTGCTTTCTCCCCATCATTCTACTTTTAATGCCTATTTCCGTTTTCTCACATCTCCCTTTGCCTGTTTCAATGAGTAGATGATGTAAATACCAATTTCCACTCAGTTAACTCCAGCGTGCCACAAGGATCAGTTCTGGTACCAGCCCTATTCCTAGTTCATATTACTGATCTTTTCTGATCTTTTATATGTCACCCACTACCACAGCCACTGGTAAGCTGGTGGGCTAGGGGTCCCAGATCCATTGCCTGGACCTGGGATTGTGCAGTGAGTGGGACCTGTGCTGTGTCTGTCCCCATTTATTAATACTGAAGATGACAAAACAAAAAAGGTTTCAAAGCAAGCCTGAGGACAGTAAATCACCCATGGGGATGAGGGTGGGTTCATGGAATGTGGGAAGTTTGAGGGGAAGAGCGGGGGAAGTCGTTGAGGCATTCAGTAGGAGGTGGGTGGATGTGGCGTGTTTGCAGGAAGTCCGGTACAGGGGTGGATCAGCCAGAAAGATTGTTGGGAAGGACTGTTGCTATAAGTTGTTTTGGCAGGGGGGGACAGACGGATATGGAGGTGTTGGTGTGATGGTTCCGAAGAAATGGGTGGAATATGTTATGAATGTTTTGAGAGTAAGTGATAGGATATTGGTAGTGAAAATTCTGTTGGGAAGAAAGATAGCTGTGATTATATCGGCATATGCTCCACAGGCAGGATTGGATGAATCAGAGAAAGATAGATTTTGGGATGATTTAATACAGTGTAGTGGGTGGTATACGGGATGATGAGATAGTGATTTTGGGAGGGGACTTAAATGGTCATGTAGGTGAAGCAGCACAAGGTTATGAAGGAGTACATGGGGGATGTGCATATGGTCTAAGGAATGCAGAAAGGGAAAGGATACTCGAGTTTGGGGAGGCAACGGACATGATTGGTGCAACACATATTTTAGGAAAAGAGACAGTAAGTTAATTACGTATGAGTCTGGGGGAAATAGCAGTCAGATAGATTATTTTCTGGTTAGGAGGGCCGATAGGAGGTTAGTGAGGGATGTTAAAGTTATAGGAAGTGAGGAGTGTGTGCAGCAGCACAAACTGTTGATTTGTGATATGGTGCTTAAAGAACAAGTGATGAAAAAGAGGACTTATGTACCTAGGAGGAAAATATGGAAGCTGAAAAACCAAGTAGTAAGGGATGCCTTCTATAGCGAGTTGAGGAGAGTGGTGGCTGAACAGGGAGCTGTAGACAGAGGCGTTAATGAACAGTACAGAGCCCTCAAGAACAATTTCTTGAGAGTTACTGATGCAACATGCGGCTGGACAAGAGGACCACCAAGACCTAAAGTAACTTGGTGGTGGGATGAGGGTGTAGAAGCTGCAATTAAGGAGAAAAGAAGGCTTTTCCGGGAATGGAAGAAGGGTGGTAGCAAAGAGGAATATTTGGCTGCCAAGCGTAGGGTTAGGAGAGAGGTATACAGGGCAAAGTCTGAGTCACAGAGACAATTACTTGATAACCTAAATCATGGGGAAAGGAAAAATATATTTAGGGTGGCAGGTCAGGTGAAGAGGGATAATCGGGATATCATAGGTGAGCAGTGTGTGAAGAATGATGAAGGAAGGGTAGTGGTGAACAGTGAGGATATTAAAAATGCATGGAGAGAGCATTATAACCGGTTGTTGAATGAGGAGTTTGACTGGGACAGGGAAGGTTTGGAGCCAGCAGATTCAGTGTCTGGCCCTTGGCCTTTGATTGATACTGCTACTGTGAGTGAGGCAATTGGCAGGATGAGGGTGGGGAAGGCAGCAGTTGTGTCTGGGTTGACTGCCGAAATGTTGAAGGCCTCAGTAGATATAGGGGTGAGTTTAGTCACTGACCTGATAAACAGGATTATTTATGAGTGTGTTGTCCCAGATGATTGGCTGAAGAGTGTAATTGTAAATGTGTATAAAGGGAAGGGTGATGCCTTGGAAAGAGGAAATTATAGAGGTATAAAGCTTTTCGATCAGAAAATGAAGGTAATGGAGAGAGTTTTAGAAGGTATGATTAGAGAAAGAGTGAATATTGATGAGATGCAGTTTGGGTTTATGCCAGGTAGGGGGACCACTGATGCCATATTCATTGTTCGACAGCTTCAGGAAAAATATATTGGTAGAAGGGATCTTTATTTTGTTTTTGTTGATTTGGAAAAGGCCTTTGACAGAGTCCCTAGAGAGGTGGTGAAGTGGGCAATGAGAAAGCTTGGCTTGGAGGAGTGGCTGGTTAGGGTGGTTATGGCCATGTATGTGGGTGCTCACACCCAGGTGAGAGTGAATGGAGATTTGAGTGATGAGTTTTCCGTGAATGTTGGTGTGCATCAGGGGTCAGTCTTGAGTCCTATGTTGTTTATCATGGTACTTGAAGCCTTTCACGTGACTTTAGAAACGGACTCCCGTGGGAGTTGTTGTATGCTGATGATTTGGTGTTGATTGCAGAGAATGAAAGGGAGGCGGAGGAAAGGTTTAGGAAGTGGAGAGATGGTATGGGGCAAAAGGGTTTAAGGGTAAATGCAGATAAAACAAAAGTGATGATATCTAGGGTGGGTGGCGGTACTGTCAAAGACGAGGGAGAGTGGCCATGTGCAGATTGCCACAAGGGCGTGGGAAGTAATTCCATCTTGTGCAGTGTGTGTGATAAATGGGTGCATAAGAGATGTAGTGGTATCAGAGGTAGACTGCGAGATAATGCTGATTTTATGTGTACAGCGTGCCGGGGTGAGCAGGTGGAGATCGTCAGACGTGAAAGGATTGAACTTGCTGGTGAATCTCTTGAGTGTGTGGAAGAGTTTTGTTATTTGAGAGACATGTTGTGTGTTGGAGGTGGGGCTGGAGCTAGCTCTGTGGCTAGGGTGAGAAGTGGTTGGAAGAAGTTCAGGGAGCTCTTGCCTCTCCTGACATTGAGAGGGCTCTCCCTACGTGCGAAGGGGTCTTTGTATGCAGCATGTGTTAGGAGTGTAATGCTGTATGGCAGTGAGACCTGGGCAGTGAAGGAGGAAGACATTCGCCGGCTCAGACGTACAGAAATGACAATGAATAGGTGGATGTGCAGTGCGTCCCTGCGTCCAAGGCCTGGAGGGGCTGGGTTTACAATGGAAGAGTTGAGAGGTAGGATGGCACTGGAGTATATTGGTGTTGTGATGAGGAGAGGTAGATTGAGGTGGTTTGGACATGTGGGATGGGGGATGATACTTGGGTGAGGAAGGTGAGAAGTGTTAATATTGGGGGTGGGGTTATGAGGGGTAGACCGAGAAAGACATGGGACGAGGTCATTAAGTGTGACCTTAGGGTTAAGGGACTGAACAGGGAGGCTGCAATGGATCGTGCAGAGTGGAGAGCCGCCATTAGGTGACCAAGGCCGACACATGCAAGCATGTTGGAGCCTTTAAAAACGAAACGAAAAACGAAACGAAAACGAAACGAACCCACAATCCCATCAATTCATATGCTGATGACTCAACACGTCACAGTTCATTCACAGTCAAACACCCATTTACAGAGTTTAATATCTCTTACTCTCGACTCAATACAGCCATCTCCACAAATCAAGACTTATCTAACAACAAGGAATGGGGACAAAATAATCTTGCCTCATTTAATGCTTGTAAAACCAAAAAAATACAGTTTATTAACAGACAGATATTGTCAGATTCGTATATTACCTTCAATGATACAAATATTCCCACCTCCAAAAGCATTGAAATTCTCGGTGTTTCACTTAACAATGCCCTCAGCTGGACCTCTCATGTCAGATCACTTGCTAAAACCTCCTCAGAGAAACTTGGATTATTGTAGAGAGTGTAACTTTATCATTGACGAATAGTTAGCTATAATTTATAAGAGTGTTGTGTACTCTTAGCCTGAATATTGCTCACCCTCGTGGAATTGATGTGGAGAGGTTGCACTAAAACGACTGGACAAAATTCGGAAAAAAGCTGTTGGAATTATTTATTACCCAGGTATTATAAATACACTACCTCCCCTACAAGTAAGAAGGAATGTTGCCTCCATTGCAATATTTTACAGATACTTTTATGGCAAATGCTCAGACGTTGCGTCCATTGTGCCACCTCTCCATGCCTTCCCCTGTGCTACACGGGCATCTGGTAGTGCTCATGACTGGAGTGTCACACAGCTATATAGCAGAACTTCTGCCTATCATAATTCTTATATTCCTCTAACTTTATTTCTCTAGAACCCACTTCCCCAGAGTTGTTTCAACCCAAACTTCATCCTACAGCTGTTTAAGTATAACTGTTACAGATATTTTATGAATGGAGGACGTCAGTAATCTGATGTATGGATTATTGCTTTTTAGTTTTCCTTTCTCTGTTCTGTTATTAATATCTATCTATTTATATCTACCTATCGATCTATTTATCTATCCTCTCTCTCTCTCTCTCTCTCTCTCTCTCTGGATATGTATATATGCCCCTTTTGGGCTCCTTCTTTCCACATGCCGTTTTCCCTCCAAAATTCTCTTCGTCTTTCGTCCTTTTCTCTTCCCTTGTATCACTACATGTCTCCGTTTATCTCCTCTTTCCCGGTACCTCTGTCACACAGAGATAAACATTACTTTTACTCACCCTTGGGAAGTATTTGTGTATACCAGTCACTGCCAACACTGACACAGACCACATCTTCACACCCACGCTCGCAAAAGAAAGAAATTCTGTTGTTTTCCTTGGCGACTGTGTGCGTCTGCCTATGTTTTTTTTTTTTCTTTTATGCAAGGAAGATTGAACCAAAGGCCAGGAGCCCGGAAACCAGTCATTCGAACAAAGGAACAAAAACGATACAAAAGAGAGTCAAATTCAAGATCTGTTCATTTCGAGATGCCTAGACACACTGCGTTTGAAAGACTAGAGATCATAGGAAGTAGGAAATACAGACAGAGGGAAACAGTTCCAGAGTTGACCTGTTGCATAAATGAAAGACTGAGAGTAACGGCTAACTCTTGTATTAGAGAGCTGGAGAGAAAAGAGATGAGAGTTTGTTCCTGGACGGGTGCTGTCATATAGGTGGAGAGATGCAAGCAGACAGTTCAGAGGAGCAGTGACCATTGGCGTAGCTATAGAAAAGAGATAAAGATGCAACAGTGCTGTGAAGAGAGCCAGGAAAAGGAGGAGAGTTAAGGTGAGAGCGGTTTATGCTAGCTAACTCCGAGCCCTTTATTCATGCCTTCTCCACCGTGCCTCATCTCTCTCCTATTGCATCTTAACCCTTTCCGCCGTGTCTCCCCAATTTCCCTTGTATATGACTGGTTGGGTCCTATGTGAGGACACAAGTGGAGAAAGTTTCCACACCTGTGGAGTCTTCCACCTAGCGTCATACCGCGCTGTGTACGAAATTCCAAAGCTAGAATGTGCACTGCTGTTTCCCCCAGCACTCTCGAGCTTAGGCATGACTTTCTTCAAACCTCTATAATACATATCAGCATCATATATGTCACTAGCTATTATGTAGTGTGTTATGATATTTTAGTGTCCTGACAATGAGAAGAGCTGTATGTGCGGAGTCTTCCCACACATGAGAGTTGTACTCTCCACAGGGGCGAATAAAACCCGTGTATAAAGTCAACAACAGTGCAGGGGAAAAAAAAGGTACGGAGTCGGCTTAGTACACCAAATCTTTTGAAATGTGTGTGTGTGTGTGTGTGTGTGTGTGTGTGTGTGTGTGTGTGTGTGAACAAAATCATCCAAGTAGTAATAAGCTGATTTTAATACGATTTAGTGGAAGAACTGAGGGATAGCCACGGGGCTGAAGTTATGTTTCCATAAACTAGGTCAAAGTCAGGAGTCAACGTTCGATTTAGCAAGGTCAGATTAAAGAGATTTCATGCAATTAAGACCAAATTTGGGTAATAGTACAGGGTAGGACAAGAACAAAGAAATTAGATTTTAGGAAAACTCGGTCAAAGTTCAATGTCACAGGGCAAGGTCCAAGTTCAGCCCGTGTGTATGTATGTGAACAAATAACTACGGTAAGAAAGATATCTTGATCTAATCTGAGTCAAGCTTGGTGGCAGCACTGAGCACCCAAAGGACTGACCTATCGCCAAGGTCACATGGCAACGACAGTCTGCTTTTATCTGATTTTTACAAAATTGTTGAACGCTTCATCTTGGAAAACAATCAATTCATTGCCAAGGTAACAGAGAAATGCTAAAGATCAATAACACAGGATAAGATCAACTTACGATCTGGCCCAACAGTTTGGCAGAAGGGTTAAGGATTAGACCAGGATGTCCTCATTTGATTTGACAACAAGGTCATAGGACAGAGTCAAATGGGTGCAGCTGTTGACCTCTCTGAGTGGTCATGCTTGTTATTATTATAGTCAACAAGAGAACTTTTCTTAATCATAGCTTTGATTGAGCTAGACCTGAACGATGTTCTCTTTAGGTTGTGTTATGTCTGGTAACTAGGATGATGCCGATGCCGTGTTATACTGATTTTTCCTGCTGCGTGAGAAAAAGTCACTAAAGTCATGAGCCCTAAAGTTCTGAACTTGGGTGCTGGAGTGAGTTCAAAAATAACCCTTTTTTAAAAGTTTATTCCCAATATTTTGTACATTTATCTTTAAAAAAGAATCTTGTGACTACTGATTTCAGTATATTAAACCCATAACCCTAAATTAAGAGAACACAGACTATGAAAATTGGGTTACATTTTCATGATCTTTGTTTTATAATTCTAAAAGATAAAAGAAAGTCACTGGAGAATATGCGGAACACAGCCATTTTGAAATGAAGTTTTCTGTGTTTATTAAGCAATAACATATGTTTTACGAGCAACTGCAATCGATTCATTGTTTTAACATTATAAATTTTAAAATGCTGAAAAAAATAAATGAAGGAAACATTAAGAAATATTTAATCAAACAAAATGATCTTTTCTACAGATAGTGCTTAAATTTTATGAACTTGATTAGAATCCTTGCCTATCAAAGCATAACTTTATATAGCGTAATCATCTTAAGATCATTGTTTCAACATCACTGCAGAATCAAATTTTGAATATCTTGCCTGTAATTTTTTTTCGGAGGGGGAATGGGTATTTCCCATTTCATCCTGTCCCAGTGGGAATAGTTCAGACGGCTGTGGGAATCTCTGCTCGCCGCCCTTAATCTGACCCCCCAATTTTTTTGTTAATAAAACTGGATAAACCTTTAAGGGAAACACTGGATATAAGGTCCTCTGCTAGATGAGGACCTTCTCCTCAAAGCTCTGTTGTAGAAGGGATGTTTGTAATCAGGGTGATGCGCATGCTGTTATGGCCGTGTTTGTGCCACAGGGAGTGTATTAACCTGAATAAAATCTGGCGTGGAAAGGATGTTTGTAGTGAGGGTGATGTACGCGTTGTTACCTCCGCCAACGAAGTTGGAAGAGGTTATATATTCGCCTATGTTTGTCTGTTAGTTTTTTGTTCACACATCTCCAAAAGTTCTCATAAAAAAAAAAAAAAAAAGTTAGGAGAGTGGGCCATGGGTCAAGGAACATTTGATAAAGTTAGGGGCTTGACCCGGATCCTATATATTCCACACAATATCTCCACGGATCCAGATCCGGATCCTTTTTAATGGCAATGGCATTGGTGGAGGTATGCGCTCTATGAGTGCTTCCTAGGTATGGCTGTGTTTGTGTATAATAGGGAGTGTATTAGCCAGAATTAAGTCTAGTGTGGAGGGGATGTTTGTAGTGAGGGTGATGCACGTGTTGTTACGGCTGTGTTCGTGTGTCATAAGGAGTGTATTAGCCAGAATCAAGTCTGGTGTGGAAGGGATGTGTGTAGAGAGGGTGAAGTGCCCTCGATGAAAAACCTTTATTTACAACCTTCCATCTTTAAATTTTGAATCAGTGGAAGAAAATTTTAAAAATATTTTTCAATAAATTAATACTCATTAACTGTATATGACTCGTACCTTTACCAGTAAGATAAGACAAAAGAATTATACACGATATATGAAGCAAGGAATTCATTTAGAAATATTAGTCTAAAGAAAAAGCACGACTACCAGCAGTGCTCAAAGCGAAACCATTGACCACCGCTTATAGATAGCTTTTGACTGAATGAAAGTGTTGTTATGTATGTTGTGTGTCAGTCTTCTACGTCACCAGTGCCATCACACATGTTGGGAAAACATGTAAACAAATGAAAAGACACACCACCAACACCCACCGTGGATATCCACAATGGTTTTGGCTTCGAAATCTTGACACGGACACAAGCAAATCCAGGAAGGCACACGCTACCAACCAACCAAAGCCAGTCCGGGGATTTATTAAAGTATTTTGAAACGATTTGTCTTGTGTTTGTACAGCGCTGTGAGGGTAGAGAAGCTTTTCTATTTACTGCACAGTGTCCTATATATCTTACTTTGCGTACCCGCCCCTCCTCTCTGGGAAAAGTTAATGCAGAAAGCCATGGTGAGTGGGAAGAACGAGAGAAAGAGAAGAGAAGAAAGTGTGAATACGGCCGTGAGAAAGGAATGCTTAAAGTAGAGCTGAGAGAGAGAGAGAGAGAGAGAGAGAGAGAGAGAGAGAGAGAGAGAGAGAGAGAGAGAGAGAGAGAGAGAGAGAGAGAGAGAGAGAGAGAGAGAGAGAGAGAGAGAATTTCAACACTTGACTGCAAATCTGACGTGAAAAATCTTCGTTTACTCTCTGGAACATCACTAAATCAAATACCATGAAACGAAAATACATCATATATAATCTAAAATAACCAATATTAACCCATCATGACTACACTTCCCCTAACCTACCGTTGTTTCACTGAGCCTTCTTTAACATATACTATCCCAAACTAGGTTAACTGAATCCTACCATGTCTAATTTTACCCAGATTTAGTCTAATGTACGATATAAACTTACTAACCCTAGCGAAGCGGAGCTTAAGCCTAGCCTAACGCAGCCCAAACTAGCTTAAGATGATCCAGCAATGTAGCTTAACCTAACGCAATCCAGCTTACTGGTACACATTAAACATAATTCTTAATACATCACAATATAGAAATCATTTACTGCAATGGGTGTGGGGTGGTATGCCCTATGGTGCTGTAGTTTCAGGAAGGTGGTGCTGTTCTTAAACCGTAAAATGCGGTGCAACAATAAGAGCCACAAAGTATTCAAGACCTTCCCAGTATTGATCAGGAAATAAGACCCACTCAGTATTCATCAGCAATAATAACCACCCAATATTCATCAACAATAAAACACACCCAAGATTCACCAAAGTGTCAATTTCCTTGGCTGAGCGTATACTGCCTCACTGTTAATCATTTCACCACTGCGCGGTAAGTTTTCTTTTTCTAGGCTACTTTCCTTTTCTTAATGTAGCTCTCTCCTGACCTAGTGTCCATAGCAGAATAAACAAACTTGTTCTAACCAAAGAATATTAAGTCGAATAGACCATTCTGATTTCATGTAACTAATCATAAATTAATTATAACAGACAAACCTAATCTTGCTTAACCAAATTTAACCTAAGCTAACCCTAATGTACTAATCTAACCTAAAATAAGCGAACCAAGCCTAACCTAACCTAATCTAACCCCGATAGTCTAACATGACCTTACTTAATCCAACCTAAACCTTATAGACTAGCATAACCTTTCATAATCTTGACTATGCTAACATGAATTGGCTGGCTCACCCTAACCTAACCTGACCTAACCTAACGTACAGTAGGCCTTCATGGAGCTAAAGAAATGCTAACAGCTAGTGTTGTTAAGGAATCCACTTTTACCATATAGTTCGATGGCCTATCTTTACATTATAATGACATCATCTTAGAACGTCCTAATTCAGCTTGGCGGAAAAGGTTTTTGTAATCGAAGAGCTTAGACATTGCCTTTATTAACCTCTTAAGTAACTACTAACCTGAAAAAAAAAAAATCACAGGAAGAATAGAATACACACGTCATCCTTGGGTAGAAGGAGTTTTGGGACTTTCTAAAGGCTCTTCCTTTACTGACTGACATTGGTCATTGCTCCATAGCCCCTCCAGCCCAAGAACGATGTTTATATTCTTCTCAATAGGTGGCATTATTGGCCAGCTTCATGTTGCCCTTACTGTGTCTCGCTTTCTTTCTTTCTTGTGTTCTGTCTTGCTTAATTGTGGCAGGCACTTTTACCCTTCAAAATTAACCCATTCCGACTAAACTTGGACTCATTGACCAGCCTATAACCTAGTTGTGTCGTCAAGGTTTTGGTTGCTAGGCAACTACCCGTGTCTAGCGGCGGCCGAATATTTTTCATACTTTTCACGTTATAAGCTGTGTAAACATTGCTAATGGGCATAAAAAAGCTCTAACTTCTTTAGGTGTAATTTGAGATCATTCCCTATCGGAAGTGTGCAGTCCACTTTTCCCCTCTCTCCTCCTCTTTTCGAGTGGCAACCTTGCAAAGATTGGCCTCAGCATCTCTAGCAAACAGCACTGGTTTTTAAAAATGCCCCCGTAGTTCCCCAGTAGGCTCTATGGCAGGGGTTCTTAGCCTGGGGTCCATGGATGAGCTTCAGGGGGTCCGTGAAGGTCAGAATAATTGAGAACAATTTCGTGATGCCGTTTGGCATTATTAACTGACAAAAAAAAAAAAAAAAAAAAAATCGAGAGACTTGAAGAATTCTGGTGTTCACTGACACAACCCTACCCCCATCTGGCAAAGAGAGCTATGGGTGCTGTGATTCTGTCTGCTACTACATACCTTTGTGAGTCAGGGTTTTCAACGCTTGTTTCTATCAAAACAAAAAGTCAAACTCAACTGGATGTCAACGATGACATGCGCGTTTCGTTGCCAAAGACCACTCCACAAATTCATCATTTTATTCAAGCCAAACAACAACCCTGTCACTGAAATGAACTTTTGAGCAGAATTAATGTTTTGTTTTGATTAATTTGCACAAGTTGGATGTATTTTATTTTTTCATCGAGTGGCCATTAGCTTTTCCATGAAAGAGTGGGAAACAGTTCCTTGTAAAGACAATTTTATACTTTGTGTATGTCATACACTGAGTGAGGCAGTTTTCAATAAAGTATAGTACATTCAGTGCATGCAAAATGCTGTGTTTGTGCTTATGTGCATTTTTGTAGGGAAGGGGTTCATAGCTTTCATTAGATTCGCGAAGGGGTTTGTGACTCAAAAAGGTTAAGAACCACTGCTCTATGGAATTGAATGGGGTTTGCGTGCTTATAGTCATTGACTTGTACTACGAGTACACCTTTCTATTGTACACCTATGTGCTACATTGGCTAGGTCAGGGATCAAAGGTCATCAAATGCAAAAACAGTGAAACTAGCTGAAATCAGGACTATGCTTGCGTGAAATTCTTAGGCTCCGAAGATTACTGAGCCAGGGCCATGGTTCTTGGGTGGAATGTTGCACTGGAGTTCCACAGTAAAATAATAACATTTAGTGTCGAAACTAACTTCCAGTCGCTGGCAGCACCACCTACAAGTTGTAAACCTAGAGGTTCCTTTGCTTCATTGTTGGTGAGATGGAATCGAATGAAACTTTGCATGCCTATAGACGTTACTGAGTACTACAAGTGTACTTCATACATGCATGACCTATATCTGCAGAAAATAAGAAAAGTACTAAAATTGCATCCTTGCTTGCGTGAAATGCTAAGGCTTCGACGATTATTAAGCCAGGGCCATGATTCTTGGGTGGAATGTTGCACTGGAGTACCTCCATATAGAAATGACTTTTTGTGTCGAAACTCACCTCCGGTCGCTGACAACGTATGTTCCGCTTAGAGCTGGTCATCGTCGCCTACCGGCTGTTAAGCGTATTTTCTGAACTAGGGACGAGAGACTTCAAGACGAGAGGGATATTCTAAGGTTTCTGGAGGTAATAATGGAAAACTAGAATAAGACTTCATTGTACTGAAAGGGCTAATATCATCCTATGGATTACCAACTGAAACAATGCTGATATTAAGAAAATAAGCAGTTCACGTGCCACCTTCACTACGATAAACAGAAGAAGACGATAAACACGAGAGGTTGATAAGTAAGTATAAATGATTCACAGGAGAGGATGATAAGCATGTGAGGTCGGTAAAGAGTGCACAATGAAGTGGAAAAGACAATAAGCATGAGAACATGATGCACAGGAGAGGACAAAAAGCGAGGTACAGTAGGTTAAGAAGGAAATACAATGAAAAGGAAATGACAATAAGTAAGACAGGTTGGTAAGCAAGAGAGCACGATACAGAGGAGAAGACGATGAACGAGAGAGGCAGGTAATTATGAGAACATTATTAACAGGGGAGGATGATAAGTAATGCAAGCTGATAAGCATAAACACATTGTAAGTAGTGGAGGAATATTATCAAGTGAGGCTGATAGCTATGAGATTATGATATACAGGAGAAGGATATAAGCAAGGGAGATGAGACAATAAAATACGATAAAAAGGACATGATTATCAACAAGATGGATCGTTAAAAGTGAGAATAACAGAACGGAGGAGGCCTTGGGTCAGTGAGCACCGTGGACTGACAAACATGTTCAGTCTTGGCCAGTTACAGTCTTGGAGGTGAAGAAGATGGAGACGAGAGTGATGGCATCTCTCACCCAGTTCATTTCTTCCACTGTACAGTATGTAGAAGGAAAATGAACGAGAAGGGGTGCCGCTAGAACTTTTTAATAGAGTTTTGTTATTTTTTTTTCCATGTTTCCTGTTTTTTTGTTTTACATTTTAGCTAGTTTTATTTTACAGCCAATGCCAGATTACTTCTTTAGCAAAGGGACTCGTGTAAAGTCAAATGACTGAGCTGTAGAGTCCTGCTCTTTCCGTTCTTGTTATTGTTTCATATTTGTTTCTTAAACTACAAACCTTTTTTCTCATAAGATATATATTCAAGCAGCTATTATGTAAACAACTTTTACTATTTATTTTATTCCAAAGATTACTTGTCTTGCTTCAATCTTCCTCTTCTTTGTTCAATATTTCCCCTCATGTTACCCCAAGACTTCTGTAACTGAACTTTAAACTGAAATCAGTTTTCATCCGTGACGCAGTCTTTCTTTATTTTCCTTTAATATTCGTCCCTGTTCATTAACCTTAGCCTATTTCTCACACACGTCTGCTATTAAAGGGACGGAATAAGGTCGCTGGTGATCTTTTAATAAAATGCAAATGCATGTGCTTGGCTCTCTTCCCTCACCCCTGGTATCCTCATCTGGCTATTGTTCCTAGCTCTGCTTTAACGTGTGTGTGTGTGTGTGTGTGTGTGTGTGTGTGATTGTTCTGTGAATACACCGGTATGTATGTAATTTTGTGTATTTCTGTCTGCATGAAATTTAACAAGAGAAGAAACTTTAGGCTAACAACCAGCAAAACTTGCCTTTGTACATCATGTGTGAATACATATGCTAGTGTCTATGAGCAACTGTATTTATTATTGTGTGTATACATCTGTCATTTACCTGTATTATGTGTCTGTGTGGGATCCCCATACTGCCTCTTTATATGATTTTCATTATTTATTCCACTTACAGTAACACTGTCAGGTCCATATACTCACTCACCTAAATAAAATTGTCTAGCAGTAGCTGGAATACAACGCGAGAGAGTACAACTACATGAGAGGCTTAAAGAAAACAGTGAAAGGAGATGGAGGGCACCAGGGAATTGAAGACATTGAACACGCACCAGGTTAAGAGGAACGATCAAGTGAATATTATGAAAAGTGCTGAAAGAAACGATAATGAGTGTGAAAATGTCTTATCACTGGAAAGATAAGGAGTGAGTCAGTATCTCTGGTATTAATGCCCGAAGAACAAGAAGTGAAAAGGCAATGGGAACGGAAGTGTTAAAATTTTGTTTTAAGATGAGGAAAACTTTGGAGATATAATTCAAGGGGTTTTCAGCATTCCCTGCATATCCCTTCTTATTCAAACAACCTCCAATACCCTGATAGACCTTTTAACATGTCTCTTAACTTTGGTGTCACTGTATTATCATATTTTACATATTCATGTTTCTTCCATGTGATATCCTATGTTATAGATTAATGTAACTCTCCAGAACCTATCATTTAAGTTCCTGGATTCTTCCTTCCCACATTTCGTTCAAAATGTTCATTCCTGATTACGGTGTTTCATCATTACCATCGTCCTGACCTTCGGGATCACCTACAGTATAGAAGCTGCCATGCTCATCTGTCACTCACTAACTTTGTTTAACGATAGGGATATTATAGTCCCATAGATGTTGCCAACTACCAAAGCCACATATCTGGACCACCAGCCTCTCGCTTCACGCCCATACACTTTAACGAAACCCCATGTTAGGACAATGAAACCTTCACGTCTACCGAGTACATCTGTACTTGTTCTTAACTTAAGAATGGAAAGGCGAGGCTCATCACTGTATGAACTTTTAAAATTTTCAGTACTCCTTTTCTATTACGTGAGCCTTTAGCGTGTGTGTGTGTGTGTATGTGTGTGTGTGTGTGTGTGTGTGTGTGTGTGTGTGTGTGTGTGTGTGTGTGTGTGTGTGTGTGTGTGTGTGTGTGTGTGTGTGTGTGTTCACCTCTCATCGCAGTTTTGCAATTTACTCAGTTGTGCATAATTTTGCATCTTCTTTATTTCCGTCTTCCACTAACAACGTACATATCTCTTCCCCCTGTAGTCCTCGCCTCTAACATTCGAAAGGTGTTTGTCAAACGAAACTTTTATGGCTAAGTCTCCCCTCCAGAGCCCACTTTACAATTTGTGTAAACCTGGGTACCAGGCCACCGAACATATAAACTTCGTTAGAGAAGAGAGAGGTGAAATGTTAAAGGGAAGGAGGAAGACAGAGAAGGGATGAAAGGCAATCAAAATAACATAATAAATAAAACAAGCTAAATTATGCAAAGGAGGGATATATTAAATATATACCATAATAAATGGGAAAAATAGAGGGGTGCATGGACGACTACGGGAAAGTTTTTTTTTTTTTATGTGAGGAAGAAGGAACCAAAGGCAACGAGCCCGCAAAACTGTTCCTTCCAAGAGAATAACAAAATACAAGAGAGAGAGCCAAATTCAAGATCCGATCATTTCGAGATGCCAGGACACACTGCGTTTGAAAGACTGGAGATCATAGGAGGCAGGAAATACAGATAGAGGGAGACAGTTCCAGAGTTGACCTGTTGCATAAATGAAGGACTGGGACTAATGGTTAACTCTTGCATTAGAGAGTTGGACAGAAAAGGGATGAGAGTTTGCTGCTAGACGGGTGCTACGCACCCGTCGTAGAGGTGGAGGAATGCATGAAGACAGTTCAGAGGAGCAGTGACCATTGAAGTAGCGATAGAAAAGAGATAAAGATGCAACAGTGCGGCGAAGAGACAGAGGTTGAAGGGAGTCAATAAGAGGAGGAGAGTTAATGAGACAAAAAGCCTTTGACTCCACCCTATTGAGAGGAGCTGTATGTGGGGAGCCTCCCCACACATGAGACTTGTACTCCACGCAGAGGCGAATAAAACCCCTGTATAGAGTCAAGAATTGTGCAGGGGTAAAGAAGAAACGGAGTCGGCTTAGCACACCTAATCTCTTGGAAGCAGATTTTACAAGAGATGTAATATGATCTGTCCAAGATAAGTCCCGAGTAAATGAAACGCCAAGCATGTTCAAGAATGAACATGATAGGTGCAAAAACTGAGTCTTTGATGCATTAAAAACAACCAGATTATTTTTACCCCAGTTAGAGATACGAGCTAAATCAGACATTAGGTGTGCCATAGCCTCATCCCTTGTTTGTTGAAGTAACTGCTGAGATGGACGTTGCGGGAATCGAATGGAAAGGTGAAGGGTGGAGTCATCAGCTTATGAGTGGATAGGGTTAGATGTACAGCTTACAAGGTCATTGATGAATAAAAGGAAGAAAGTTGGTGATAGGACAGAGCCCTGAGGAACACCACTGTTAATAGATCTAGGAGAAAAACGATGGCCGTCTACAACAGCGGCTATAGAACGACCAGAAAGGAAGCTAGAGATGAAGGCACAGATAAAAGGATAGAAACCGTAAGAGGGCGGTTTGGAAATTAAAGATTTATGCCAGACTCGATCGAAAGCCTTTGAGATGTCAAGTGCAATGGAAAAACTTTCGCCAAAGTCCCGAAATGAGGATGACCAGGAGTCCGAAAGGTAGGTGAGAAGATCGCCTGTGGAGCGTCCCTGACGGAACCCATACTGACAATCAGAAAGAAGGTTGTGATAGGAAAGATGCTTTAAAATTTTTGTATTAAGAATAGACTCGAAAACTTTTGAGATACAGGATGTTAAAGCAATTGGGCGATAGCTGGAGGATTGGGAATGGTCACCCTTCTTATTTCATTGAATTACATAAAAGGGAAGAGAAGGAATAAGATAGAAGATGGTAAATGAAAGGATGCAAAACTTGGAAAAACAAAAATTAGGTAGACATGCTGAAAGGGATGAAATAGGCAGGAAAGGGATGGAAAGGGTTTAAAAGTACAGATCAATATCAGTAAATCGAAGTATGTAAAGGGAGGGATAGCAGACAGGAAAAAGAGGAAGGGACAACAAAACAGAAAAGCGTGAGATAAAATACTAAAAAGGGGAAATTGACAGAGAATGGATGAGAAACGATAAGAGAATCAATGTAAACGAAATGAAAAGAAGAAAGCAAAGGTGGTGAGGGGAGGAGGAAAACAGAAGAGAGAAAAGGACTACATGTTTGGGAAGACAGGGGAAGATATACTGATTGGTTGGTAATCGACAAAGATGACGGGATGGGGATGAAAAAAAGGGGGAAAAAATTAGGGATGTGCAGAGGTAAGAAGGATATAACGCAATGGGAAGAGGGTGGAAATGAAAGGGTTGAAGAGAGTGGGGTAAAGTACTGAAAAGGAAAGAAGTTGTAAGATAAAGAAGGGAACGGGACAGAAACAGCAGCGTAACTAGAGTAAATGGGGAAACGTAGAAGGATGGTGAATTTGAGGCAGAAGGAAGAGAGATATGAAAAAAATAATGTATACCAGAGAAGAGAGTTGGGATGAAATACTGAAAGTTGCGGACATGGACCGAGAATGTAAGGTAAAGAATGTAAAAGAGTAATGTAAACAGGGGACGCAAAAGAAAGATACAAGGAGGAAAAAAGAACAAGGAAAATATTGTTATAAGTGGGAGGAGAAGTTACAGATGAGAAAAGCAACAGAGAAGGGGAAAGAAGGGATGAAAAAATCAGTGTAAACATGGATGGATGGAGAAAAGTCACAAAAGAAAACGAGGATAGATGGACAGGCAGACAGTCACATAGACAGTTAGACAGACATGCCCTCTCTCACTCTCTCTACCCATATATAGATAGATAGATAGATAGATGTACACAAACACACACACACACACACTCACATAGAGAGAGAGAGAGAGAGAGAGAGAGAGAGAAGAACGGATGGGATGACTGTAGGAAGAGTAGGGTTCACTGTCTGAAAATGCCACACCTGAAACGGTGGGAGTCAACAGAGGAAAGGGTGAACGAGAATGCTGAAAGGGTAGGATAAGAAAGAATGAGAAGACGCGAGTACAGGGGGAAAGGGATGAGGGAGTTGAAAATAAGGCAAGTGATGACTATTGGGAGAGTATGGGATAAGATGTTCAAAGGACAGAAACGAATAAAGAAAAAACTGAGAATCGATTGAAAGGACAGGGAAGGCGGGATGGAAGAATCAACACAGTGAAAGGATTAAAAAAAAAAAAAGGAAGACAGGCAGGGCGTGGAGAATGGACTAAAATACTGAAAAGGTTCAATATGGTAGTTAGAGGAGACAAGGAACATAAATTAAAGAAGGCTAACGACAAGAAAGTTGGTGGTGAGAATAATGGAAAAGGGGACTGTGGAGAGAGGTTGAGGATAAGGTGCTATAATGAACGGGCAGAAACCGACGGAAAAAAAAAATGAGGCAGTGAACAGAATGAAACTTCGACCTCAAACTGAAAAACATTAATAAAGAGTAAGTGGACAAAAGAAAATGTTTGTTTTCTGTTTGGTTTCTCCACAGCATCATATTCATCAAAGTTGGGAGAGAAATATTATTCCCTTTAGTGTAAGGATTTTTTTCGAAAGGGAGGTCTAATCAATCAATCAATCAATCATTATTTACCAGCGGCAGAAAATACGCACTATGTTATGGGGTCAACTTTTCTTTCTTGTGCTTTTTTTTTTTTTTTTTTTTTTTTTTTACAAAATACTCTATGAACTTTGGTGAATAATATTGCAGAGTTTTAAAATATCAAAATTCTTCCTGTTCTGTTGTTTCATGATGATACTGTATTGTTATGTGAAGAGGACGAATGGGAACTGTTTGTCTCGGTGAATGAGTTTGGGAGAGTATGTAATAAACTGCATCTAAACGTGAATGTAGGGAAGAGTAAAGTAGTGATTTTCGAGAGAAATGAAGTCACTGAATACACAATGAGGTTGTATGAAAGAGGAAATGGAAAATGTGAGTGCATTTAAGTAGTTCAGTAGTGTGACAGTTAAGGGGGCAATTTAAGAGGATGAAGTGCTTGAAAAGGTACAACAAGGAAGAGAGGTTGTTGGTTCTTCGGAAGCAACGCCAAGAAATAGGGAAGTGAGCATGCGAGTATAAAAAAGGCACTGTATGATAGTACTGTGATACCAAATCTAACATATGGAAATGGAGCTTGGGCCCAACTGGAAGGGCGCAAGTCAAGTGTGAGAGAAGTGGAAATGAGTATTTTGAGAGCAGCATGTGGAGTTACATGGAGAGACTGACAAATGAGGAACTAAAGGAGTAATGTGGTGTAGTTGTGAATGTGATAGAAAGCGTTAAGTAAGCTACAGTGAAGTGATTTGGCCATGTGGAGATGGTGGAGAGCGAGAGAATAACGTGGAGGGTGTATGACAGTGAGGTGAAGGGAGGGAGGGAGAGAGAGAGGGGAGAGGCCGTGAATGAGATGGAAGAATGGCGTGGAAAGGTATATGTAAGAGGGGGGTGTGAGCTGGACGGAGGGCATCGAAATGGTGGAGGACAGGGCGACATGGAGGAGGTTTGTTTGCGACCATCCCTGACGGGATTAAGGTGTGTGGCTATCGATAGATAGAGATTCCCGCACCCTGATACATGTACTAACATTTCTTCTTACTTAGGTTTCATTGGATTCCCGCACCCTGATACATGTACTAACATTTCTTCTTACTTAGGTTTCATTGGATTCTTATATTTTTACATATTTAAGCCTTTTCCGTATGATATCCTATCCTTCAAGTTAATGTAACAATCCAAAGCCCATCAGTTTAGTTGCTGGATTCTTCCTTCCCACATTTTGTACATAATGCTCATTCCTACTGATGGTATTTCAGCATCGTTACCATCATCCTGACCTTCAGGAGCATCTCTAGGAGCTGCCCTGTTCATATGTCACTCAGTAACTTTGTTTAACAACACGGATATTCCCGTAGATATTGACTAGCAAAGCCACACAATTGGGTCATGAAACTTTTGCTTCACGGCCGTAGACATTAGTGTAGTCCCATGTTGGGACCCTGAAGCTCCCACATTGATCTTGTACAATACATCTGTACAGTACTTAATATTATCTTAAGGATGGAATGCGGTGGCTCATTGTTCTATGAACTTTTTAAAAATAAACTTTCCATTGCATCTTTCCAATTTCGTAGACCAGGGCTATTCAAAATACTTCAGAAGCAGGGCCGGATTATGAAACTCAGGATGATATAGAAGGCCAATACATTTATTTTAGCTCCATTTTTCCTCTAAACTCTTACACACAGAACGAAAGGAAAAATTCACATATAATTTACTTTTACATCTTTCGCTAAGCAGTAAAAAAAAATAAGAAAAAAAAAGAAAAAGGCATAATTTTGTTTTGTGTTTGTTTATTTGTTTATAGTCATTCTTCCGAGTCTGTGAAAGGGCCAGCGAAAAACGACTCAAGGGCCGGATTTGGCCCCGGGTCTCCAGTTGAATACCCCTGACGTAAGCCTTTAGTTTGTGTGTGTGTGTGTGTGTGTGTGTGTGTGTGTGTGTGTGTGTGTGTTATTATTCATCTCTAATCACAGTTTCAAAAATTCTTGAGTCCTGTTGAATTTTGCACCTTTATCTCATTACTCCCCTAACATTCAAAAGATTTCTTTCCCTCTCCAGCACTCGTCCCTAACATCTGAAAAATATCCCATCATTAAATAAAACTTTTATGGCCAAGTCTCCCCTCCGGAGCCGAATTAACAATTAGAGTGTAATAAGGGTTGCCAGGGAATATATAAACTTCATTGGAGGAGAGAGGCGTGAAATGTTGCGGGTTAGGAAGCAAACAGAGAAGGGCTGAATGGCGTCAAAAGAACAGGAAAAGTAAAATCATTTATATCATGTAAAGGTTAGAGATTAAAAATAAACTTACGTAGGGATAATAGAGAGACGCATGACGACTACGGGAAAGATGGGATGAGGAAATAAAAGGGACGAAACTAATAGAATACGGACAGGAGAGGCTGGAAAGACAAGGGTAAGCTTCAATAACTGAATTACCTAAATGGGAGAAGAAAAGGAAGATACAGGTAGAAGTAGGTAAATGAATGGATGTAATTATGCAACACTTGGAAGTAAATGAGGACTGTCATACTGAAAGGGATGAAATAGGCAAGAAGTGAAACAGAGGGGTTAGAATGAACAGGATGAGATCAACGAATCGATTTATGTAAAGGAAGAGATAACAAACTAGGAAAGGAAGAAAGGAAAACAAAACAGACGAGCCTCAGGTAAAATACTAGGAGGAGGAAGTAAACAGAGAGAGGATGAGAAACGATGGGAAAATCAGAGGAAACGAAATGAAACGAAGAACATAGAGGTAGTGAGACTAGGAGGAAATGAGAGGAGGCAGAACAAGGCTGCATGTATGGGAAGACAGAGGCGTGATATACTGATTGGTTGGTAATGGAGACAGTCGAAGGGATGGGAATGTAAAAAAAAAAAAAAAAAAAAAGGAAAAAGAAAAATTAATGGTATGCAGAGGCATGAAGGACAGAAAACAAAGAGAAAGAGGAGGAAAAGAAAGGGTTGAAGAGAGTGGGGTAAATACTGAAAAGGAAAGAAGTTCTAAGATAAAGAAAGGAACGGGACAGAAACATCAACGTAACTAGAGTAAATGGGGAAACATTGAAGGATGATGAATAGGAGGCAGAAGGATAGAGATTATATATATATATATATATATATATATATATATATATATATATATATATATATATACCATCACTACATAAGCTTTCCTCCCCTCACCAACTATCACGTGCATTCATTTTTTTTTTTTTTTCAACTCGTGCTCCTGAGTAACAAAGTTCCCAAACTTAGACTTTAACTCGCATCCTCACCAACACCCGACCTCTTTTGGTCTGGCAATGTGGTCGCCGGTTCTGAAGTTGTACAGTCAGTTACAGAAGTCTGTTCACTTTTTCTGCCTCTTGTTTCCTCAATGGATTCATAGATACTTCAATGTGGCGTAGTCGACTAGCTTCTCTATGTAACCCCCAGATGACACAGTTCGTTTTACCCAGTGACAGGATGGTACTTGTGTAGAGTTATGGTGGGACTCAGCCACAGCCTTTGGTACTGCACTAAGTTTATTAGTGTAACTATAGTCGCGGCGCGCGACTCTGCGGTTGTTATTATCGTGCCCTGGCAACCTACCATTCAAAAGTACGTCTGATTTCGTGTATAATATGAGACGCATGTGATTCGTGTATAATATGTTCGTGTATAATAATATTCGTGTATAATATATTAGTGAACAATAATATGATTCGTGTATGAGATGATACGAAATCGGACGCACTTTTCAATGGCAGGTTGCCAGGGTACGATAATGACAACCTCAGAGTCGTGAGCAGCGACTATAGTCTTCAGGCTTGTTTTTTTTTTTAAAAGCAACGAAAATTCGTCATGCAAGTAAAAATAGGTAAGGGCAGGGGGAGAGCGAGAAGGAGAAAATGGAATGCACTGAAACCTTATTTTTGAGTTTGTCTTCAGAGAGGTGTTCCACTGGGTCTGTCACAAATAACTAATTTACAAACTACCCCGATGCTGGGGAGGGTGCTGTCTGGGGTTGGCACTGACATAACTGCGCAGCTTTACTGACCAGCTATAAAAAGGATCATCAGTATTCACCCAATTCCACAAAAGGTTGATGGTGAACTGCAGGGGAAGGGCAGTTTCAGTTTGCAGTTCAACGGGTTTATTTTAGATCTATCTGGAACCACAAGAACAAAAACAGCAAACTGTCAGCCGATGATCGTTGTCCCTCTTGAAGTGCCTTCCTCTCAAGTTTCCTCTCCAGTATTTCAATAGCCACTTTTATAGACGGCCATTGTTCTTTTCATGAATCATCAATAGCTGTGTTCCTCAGGGTTCTCTCCATGCACCAACATTCTTCCTCCTATTCTTCAGCGACCTGAGTGTGTTTTCAGCCCTAACTACTCACATACTGATGACTACATCTTTCACTATTGTACCTGCTTCTCACAGTATCCATCACTATATATTTACTACAACATATAAGAGATAAGGCTTTGGCATGCCTGCCATATAATTTGTCTAATAATTCTGATTTCAGTCATCCAATGCTTGTTACATTTAATACCTTTAACCCCTAACCACTGGGTAACGTCTATACACGTCACAATCAGGGTGCTACATGGCCACTGGGCAGCAGCTATGCACGCAAGTGTCTTCCCAACACCATTTGAACTGGGTGTTATTTCATCTCAGCACCAAAGGGTAGGGAGGGAGTCCCTTCATATCACACAGGTGAGAGTCAGTCTGTCCCATGATTTTGCCAAGTGTACAATGATGTTTCCAGGTCCCTATTTGTCTGATCCCGTCTGTGCCACCTGAAGCCAATTGCATCATCCAACTCTGCCAAACTTCTTTCAAAGGATCCTAGAGAAGTGCTCATTGATAGTGCCATAAGGCATGCCTTGGATGCAACAGTGTCTTGTTTATCCAGTAGTGAAAAGTTATCACACAGAGAGCAAAGCCATAGTTGGTGCCATAGACAGATGTATGGACATGTCCTGCTCTTGCACCGAATATTAACGTAGTTCAAAAGGAAGAGTTGATGAGTAATATGGTCTTTAATTTGTTTCTCTAAGTACTACAGTTTCCGAGATAGTATGGTTTGAAAACAAGCAATTTCCAGGAAATTACCCGTAGTAAGGAGACGACTGTGTTGAAAATAGCCCGGCATTTGGAGGTTTGTCAGTTCCTCCTTCTCTCAGTTCCGCATAATTTTCTACACAATATTCTGCATGACTCTCCTCGTACCTTCAACAACACATTCCTTCCTATATCAAGTCTTAATTATCTTTTTCTTTTTTAATTTAATGGAAAATTGACATGATCTCAACTTCACAGAAGTTAAGTATGATGAATTAACAATGCATTCATTAAGTCTACTCAGTGTATTACTTTGTACAGGGACCTTATTTTGGAAGGGGGACATATAGTTCCCATGTCTGGTAGGGTTCGTCACATACAGCACTTCAAAGTACGGTGGCAACAACTCACCTCCACTCACCGAAGTATTGCACCCTTCTTTCCTATTACACTTTCTCTGACCACCATGCTTCTGGATTCACATTCCTCCATCATTACAGCTGACATGCATCAGCCATCTAACAACGCATTCTTATCCTTCTCCTAAGCAACTCTCTAACGGAGGACTTAAGGGATTCTTTAAATTTTTCGTGTATACATCTGGTTAACTCTAGACCTGTCATATTAATCTATCTTTTCCACTGCCAATAACCTCTAATCTTGTAAACGCAAAAGTGTTCACATACCCAAAACTTAATGGATCTTGAATTATTTTTCATATTTGGAAAGGACAAGTTTTGCAGGTTCTTAACTATTGGTTCTTCCTGTTTTCATTAGCAAAATATGCAAAGGAAGGAAAAGGATATGTAGTGAAGTAGACAGATGATGAAGAAGACAGAAAGAGGATAGCAATGAAGGGGTAGGAAATATTGAAGCAGACAAAGGAAGAAGAAGCACGAGAGAGAGGAAAGAAAGTGGTAATAAGGAGGGAGATATAACAAAGTGGTTGGGACAGCCAAAGCAGGAGAAAGTACAAAAGGAGAAAGAAAGAGGGAGAAAAACTGGAAGGGACAGGTGAAAGAAAATAAAGAGGGGAGAAATGAAGTGGTAGCAAAATGAAAGGATAGACGAGGCAAAAAAAAAAAAAAAAAAAAGAGAGAATGGAGTACAAAGAAGGTACAGGTAAAACGGGGTCTGTTTGTCAATGACGACGTTATCTGTTGAAAGAAAAAGTGCTAATTCTAAAGAGATTTAACCAGCATTAACCCCTTAACCGCGTGGATGTCGGGAGTGTGCCGTGCGCGTCCCGCGAAGATAATCGCGCTCCAACTGACTTTTTAAAAATATTTGCCAAAAATCAGTTATTAGTCCAAGAATATTATAATTAAATAAGGATATGGCACATACTTTCAGCTTTCTCCTGGGATGTTTGTTGAGCCTTCGTCGACTACCGTAAGACTTGTGGAGACTTCTGAAGTTGGGTAACAAAGTCTCCACTTTACACTTCCCGATACCCTGTAATATGGTTATCACTGCCTGATATTATAACTACAAACACTGCTCTATGAATTTCAGGTGGTTTGGAATCCATACTAAAAAGAAAAAAAAAAGACTGAAAGCAACGTAAATTACGAGCACAATGAGCTTTCCACCCACGCTCGTTCCCCGATGGTATTCTGAGGCGGAGCTGTCATTTATTATTCATAAACTCACTCACACCTTATATTCCTAGTTCTCAATTACAATTATTTATATATACAATATTTATCCATAAGTTTCTTTCAGTACTAGTTGTTTATTTTCACTCCAGGCATTCACTTTCTCGTTCAGTAATCTAGCGTTGAGAGCGAAGTTTTCACTTTCACTTTCATTACTCCAAGTATTTAAACACACTAGAGCAAAGCTTTCACTTTCACTTTCATTACTCCAAGTATTTATATTCGTATTCTTATATCACTAACTATTTACATTTCTATTTACATTCTCTATTTTATTTACATTATTTACATTTCTATTTTATTTACACTATATGTTATGCACTGTCACTTGCAGTAACTTATAAAACTATTTTCCACTTATTTTTTCCAGTACCAGGCGAGTTCATTCACATTATTGGAGATGTTTAGTAGTGAAGGAGTTAATCTAGTCTTCTCTGACACCTCTAGTTCGAAAAGTTTCTCCTGGGCTGTATAAAGTCATCTGGGAATAGCAAGATAGAAACAGATAATACATCGTGGGATCGAAGGGGTTAAATACGTTGTCCTGGTGGTAGTTGTAGCCTTAGGTTTATCAAAACACGTGAACCCAGTGAATGGTAGCCTTAACCCGTCACGTCCCGAGGTTTTCCGCACCTCCGACATCCCCCAGTCCCGAGGTATTTTCGAAAAAAATTTTTTTGGCTAAAACCTTCGCTTTTGGTGAGAAACATCGAAAATTCATAGAGAAATCGCTCACCTGAGGTTTAAAGTGCCCAATCCAGGTAGGAGTTCCTCCTTACCTGAGTGGGTTTTCTAACATGCTGGCACCAAAGAAAACGAGTTCTATGGGAGGGTAACTATTTTATCCACTCATAAACGGTATTTATTTATTTACTTGGTACGAATGTATATGTAGTATGAGAGTACATTGGTTTTCAAGCAGTAATAAAGGCATTATAAGCATTGTTTCACTCACTAACTAATCACCATACCTGACCTTTTTTTGCCACATTACCTGATCATTATTTCTGGCTGTTTCTTCTTCTAATGCTATGTAAACATTGTCCTCCACATTGTCATCGATTGGGGAATCACTCTGGCTCTGAATATCTTTACTAGCCAGGTCACTGGTAACAGGTCCTTTGCCAAGACAATGGCGTGAGGGGGGGAGGGGGGAGGTTATGCCGTGTAAGGCATTGTCCCTGCTTGGCATCTTGTAGAAGAATAGAGGAAGGTGTCCCGTGTATACATACGAAAAATCACATGCGAAAATTGAAAATTGTGCAAATTAGGGACCTTGCAATTGCACGACGTACTGGTACGTCGCCGGGACTGGCAAATGCAAATCGTTGCAACGCACCCATACGTCGACGGGATGGGGTGGGTTAAGCTGTCCCCCTCCCGCACTTCACCATTCCTCTTTCCAGGGATGGGGAAGTAGCTAATGGGTGCTTGTATGACCCAATAGCTGGGCCATCTGGTTATATTGGTGCCACCACATGAAGACATCCCTCTCCAGCACCATTGTTAAAACCGTTACTAGAACATTTATTTAAACCACTGCACAACCATTCTTACCAATAATATTCAACAAAACCCAGGACTCATAAAGCTTATTGGCTGTTTACTACTCACTGTTAATTACAAAAGGCAATTTCACCTGACAGCTGTAATGGCTTTGCTGAGATAAAACAGTACCAACATTTATTTTATAAAATTTCTTGTACATAAGTTATCAGAATTACATTGTTCTCCAGTTCCTCAGCAACCAAGATTTTGTTAAATATGTAATATGGTTTTTTCAATTTATCTTGACCCAGATTTTCGTCCTTTTGTAGCCTTTTTCACAAAACTAAGTGGCAGATAAAAAAAAAAAGTGACGGCTTCCTTTCCATCACTTCATCATGTCTAGCATCATTTTCTAGTGTTAATCTATTATTACAAATCCTCACCAAGACGGGGAGATAGCAATTTTAAGATAGGTTAAAGGAAACAGAAGTTATTTCTGGTTCTTCTATTTTCTGTACACCAGCTATCAGTGTTGTGCACCTTGTTCTGTCTGTGTTATTAGCCAAAGTAATTATGATCATGTATTAGTTATGATTAGTTCTCCAGTGTTCTGTACACAGGTTATCAATATTGTGGAACTTAATGTTTACTGGATGAGATACTTATGAAGATGTATTTTTTTTTTTAACAGACTGTAATGGCTGTTGTTTAGTAACCAAAATATAGAACAGATATACTTACGTAAACACAGGCTTATTTACTGGTCACTCGGACAGTTTTTCAGCTTTACTGTTTTCATATTCTTGTTTCTAGATCCATTCCCCACGTTCATTATAAGTGATAGAGAGGGTTATCATGATGATGATGATGATGGTGATGATGATGATGATGATGATGACCATGATAATGATGATTTTAGTTATATCATCCCCAATAAAAATCACAATAGTTGCTATAATGTACTATCCAAATTAGTTCAATGAAATGCATGATCCAACTAAAATACTTCTTTTCATTTGCTAATTACCGCATTAATTGCCATGTTTTCCTTAGCTTAGGAGATTTTGAACACCTCCTTAACCTACTGCGTTCAGGTGACATGTATACGTGATGACCCACGGATGTTCGGGTGACAAGTATACACGATCTAGTGTTTTGTGGCACTGTTTGAATATTGTGTGGGTTATTTTCACCACATGCAGCCACTGGCAACCCTTCTACATGCATCCGAGTCGTGCTTCAGTTACCTAGGTACCTCTGTAATGGACAGACCTTTACAAAAAGTTATCCCTGTGTCCAGATCCTTGGCTGAGCGCCTGCAGCCACTGACTTCAACACCAAAGGCCAGAAAAGAAAAGGCCTTGGTGATAGTGCAATAGGTAGATAACTCGAGGTGACATTATTGCCAACTGTGAAGGGAGAAAGTGACTCTTCTTTGAGGAAAACAACCGCCAGAATGAGTGTTGATATATATGTGTCACATGAGTTCACGACCCCCACTGTGTGCCCATTGTTTCCCCCTGTACATTAATCTGCTATTTCTGGAGATGGGAATGGTTCATATGGTGGGTATTGACGATCCTGGAGATGGGGATATTGGCATGGATGAGGAGATGGAAAAGGAGGTAGAGAGTGGAGAAAGGGAGGAGATGGAGGAAGAGGGAAGGAGGCATGAGGCAACGTGGCGTGTCAAGCCTTTTGCCACCGCTGAGTGTATATACATGAATAATGGAAGCAGAAAGCTTGTTTCGTGATGAAATCAGTTCCTTAATTTTTATTGAAAGTTTTCATGTATATGTTTATGATGAAAAAGTACAAATCACAGGAACAGAATTCTGTGATAGTGGAAAATATGGTGGAGTGGAGAAAGGGTGGGGGGAGGGAGGAGGAAACGCTGTGCCTCGGGCTACCACTGTGTCTATGTATGTAAATAATGGAAGCAGAACGTATGTTTCATGATGAAATCAGTTCCTTCTTTTTTACTGAAAGTTTTCGTGTGTGTATGTTTGTGATGAAAAATTCTTAATCACTGGAAAAAATATCTTATTGTGGAAAATATTTTCGATTATGAACAGTACATGAATAACTATTTTGTTCACAAAACTTTTTTTTTTTTTTTATTTAGTAGTACTAGTAGTAGTAGTAGTAGGTGTATTAATGGTGGAGGTAGTTGTAGTAGTAGTGGTAGTAGTTGTAGTACTAGTGGTATTAGTTGTAATGGTAGTGGTAGTAGTAGTAGTGGTGGTAGTAGTAGTAGTAGTAGTAGCAGTAGTCCTATATAATAGGACTAATGTAAACTCCATAAAATTACAAACTAGAATTACTTACTCAACCCTCTCAAAATTCTCTCTTGTATTCAAAAGAAATACTAAACAAACCTTGTTAATGCCAATGTGCCTTAGTAAACTAAGGTGCCTCATCTTGCCCCCACAACACACCACAGCCACACATCACACATCACATGTCACAACACCAACACACACACACATGCACACACACACTGTCCCAACACCACACACCACACCACACGCACCCCTATACCATAGCGTCCGAAGACCCAATATCACTACACACACACACACACACACACCACCCTCACCCATACACCCGTAACGCCTGAAGACCCATTACCAATTAACAAGGCTCCACATTATTGCACCACACCCATTGGCCACCTACTTAACCGTTAAACGAAGAAGCATTGTTTTACTTCATATCAAACTTTAGATACATAACATTATCATTTCAGTCGATTATTAGTATAAGACAGAACAATTAGATATTAACTGATATGCAAAACTAGAGAAAAACGAGCAAACTGCTTCATAACTTAATCATATTATCTACAAAAGTAGAAGTAAAACAAGCACATTCTTCATTTATATGAAATCAAAATTTAAAATTCGTATAGTAAAACAGCAGTTCTAGTAATTATATTTAATTTTCATTTAAAAGTTCTACAAAAAGTAGCCATAATTATTATTATATATACTGTACCACAGTATAAAAACTTTAACACCATGGCCACGCCACAGTATTGTTGTCATTGCTCCAGTAGGCAGCTTAAGTGTATCAGGTGCTCATGTGCAACAAAAAGGTCACCGTGTACATACAGTAGGATGGGACCTTTCTGTATGAATGTGTTAGGGAATCACAGCCCACCAGAAGCGGCAGTTGACCGCTTCCAACATGGCAGGCGACAGATTGGTGACATGGAAATTGATGGTGCGGTCACTGACAATATGCACGATCACACGAACATGCGTGGTGGTGAAAAATCATGGTGAAGCGAGGGATAGAGATGGACGCCAAGATGCGAGAGATAAGGAAGCGCTGGGTGGGTTAAATCACCATGGGGAAGTGAATAGTAGTGAAGTTGGGGGTGAGGAACATAATGAAGTTTATAACAGAAATGAAACTCAGGATGAAGACCACCATAGAGGAGTACATGAAAGAGGGTATCATCCAGGTATTATATGTCCTCAGAACGGTAGTGACACATACAACGAGGAAGCAGAACAGCCTCACAGGTCTGTGCGAGAAGGTCGTCCCACATACTGGATGGGCAAATCCTGAGAAAATGCAGTAACCTGGGTGAACACCACATATAATTAAATAATTGGATGGTCCTCAAGTAACCTTTTTGAACCTCCCAAATGCTCTGCTACAACTGACATGATCAAGGAAATCACTCGCCTGATAGCCAACTACAACAATAACACACCCATCGCCTCATTCTCTCTTAAGGTCCTTGCACTAATACCACATCTCTTCCTCAACAAGACCCGCCCAAGAGCTAGCATTGCAGAAAATATTAAGGCCATCCAAAGGCGGGTTGAAACATGGAAAAGAGGTGAAATCGACAATCTACTTGAGGAAGCAAGGGCCTTGCAGATGAGAATAAATAACCGAGGCAGAAGAAATTAGAATACCAACGATATGGCAAGGATTTTTGGCAGCAAGATGAGACAGGGGTAGGTCTCGATGGCAGCAAGATCCCTGTCAGCAGAATCACCATACGGAGTACTTGACCTGACAGATGAAACAATGCAACAACTAAAAGAGAAACACCCGAAAGCACGACAAGCAAGTGCCCAGTCAAAGCTTGACGGCAACTACACTCCTCTCACTCCCATCATATATGACAGGATAACTGGAGATATGGTGTGGTGGAAGGCAATGCACACACAAGGAGGGGCAGGACCGTCAGGCCCGGATGCAAAATCTTGGAGAGTAATCCTCAGTAACATCAAGTTTGGGGAGGCAGCAACAGACCTATATAACACCATTGCCTCACTGGCGAGGAAGCTGGCTTCAAGTCAGTACAATAACATAGAAGCACTGACGGTTTGCAGACTAATCCCCCTTGATAAGAATCCTGGATGCAGGCCCATCGGGGTGGGTGAAGTCTTAAGATGGATTATAGGAAAATGCATCATGGAGATGGTGAAAGATGATGTGAAGCAGGCAGTTGGCAACCTCTAAGTGTGTGCAGGCCAGCATGCAGGAGGTGAGGCAGCAGTTCACTCCATGAGGAAAATATTTGGGGAAGAGGACTGTCAGGTAGTATTAATAGTTGATGCCTCAAATGCATTTAATTCCATCAACTGGGAGGCAATGCTGCACAATATCAAGGTTAAATGCCCAGCATTTGCCCAATATGTGGAAAACACCGACAAAAGTACCAGCAGACCTCTACATTGTGGGTAAGACAACTGCTTACGATGTTGGTGTAATCCAGTCCACAGAAGGAACTACCCAGGGGGACCCCATTGCCATGGATATGTACGCCTTGGCGATGACAGTGCTGCAACACAGATCAAATACGAGGCCACCAATGTAAAACAGGTAGCCTATGCAGAAGATCTCACGGGTGCTGGCAAGGTTGAGGATGTGAGGAAATGGTGGGACCTTGTAACATCTCATGGCTCTGAAATAGGTTACTACCCTAATGCAAGTAAGTCCATCTTGATCGTGAAGCCAGCTTACTATCAAGATGCACAGGAAGCATTTAGAGGCACAAACGTGATAGTGAACAAGGAAGGTCAGAGGCATCAAGGGGCTGTGATTGGAACCAAGGAATTCAAAGTCACATATGTGAGTGATAAGGTAAATACATGGGTAGAAGAAATTCATACACTATCAAGACACGCAAAAACAGAACCCCATGCAGCATACAGTGCATTTACCTATGATGTAAAGCACAAGTGGACCTTCGTGATGAGGACCATACCAGACATCGAGTTGCTGCTACAGTCACTGGAGGATGCAATCAGGGATTCATTCCTCCCATCTCTAACCAATGGCCACATCCCCACACCAGAAGAGAAGGACCTTCTAGCACTACCACCCAGGATGGGAGGCCTTGGCATTATAAATCCAGTAGCCATGGCAAGCTACGAACACAGAAATTCACTCAGGCTCACTGAATCCTTGTCACAGAAGATCTGCGCCCAGGTTGAGATGAGTGAAATCAACCACCAATGGCAGAAAGACATAAAGACACAGATAAACATGGAGCGTGAAGCAAGACAAAAAGACCAGCTGCAGCACATAATCGAACATCTAACACCAGACCAGTGCAGAAGAGTTGAAATTGCACAGGAGGCTGGGCCATTGAACTGGCTCACAACCCTGCCTCCCAACAAACATGAATTTATTGACGCCATAGCCTTGAGATATGGGTGGTGTTACATAGCCTATGATTTCATCATCCTTTGTATAATTCTAATGAACAGTATACTGCAAGTTTGATCACGATTCGCCTCGTGGCTTCCATAGTGACCAGGATAGCGTGTTTTGCCTCACTCCCCCCTTCTCCCCCTTATAGTAGAGTAAGTCGTTCTTTCTGTTGTTCAGAGCAGGAGTGTCAACTCTTCGTCCTCTGTGCTTCATTTGCGCGTCCTTCTTACAAGTTGTATCAAGCTCTGCCGGCCTCTATATAATGAGCTCAGTCTCTGCATTAATTGTCACTTAGATCTACTCCTCATTTTGTTCACATCTCTGTCCTCCTCTGTACAGTTGTTATTATTTTTGTGAGTGCTCAGGAAGTCTCCAACCATCTAGCAGCTGTGTAATTTGGGTATAAGTGTTATTACATTTTTTCTTGTACTGTATATCATAAGGTGTTAATTCATAGGCCTGGTGAGGTTTTTGTGTTTAATGTGGAGTTCTTACTGTCAGCCAGTAGTAATAATATTTTGTATCTGTAATAATATATCTTGCATTAACTGAGCATTATCCGGTTTTCTCATTTTATCAGGGCTGACTTAGATAAATATACTCTTGCTAATTTCGTGTTAATAGAGGCTATTGCAGTTAACCATATATTTAACCTGTTTTTTGCCATTACATTATCCTTATGAGTCCTGAATGTTTAGTTGTTAGTTTGAGCATTAAACTTTAACTTGTAATTTTACCTAACTCTTTTGTTTTGAACCTGGAACTTTGCGGGACAGTAGTGATTTTGGTGTTCTCACTTGAAGTGTTCATTATCTATCTCTGTTCCGTAACAGTGGCCAATAGAGAACCTACCTCAACACTGTGCCTGTGGCTCTGCCTTTGATGCAAATCATGCAATGGTATGCAAGAAGGGAGGCTTTGTTTGCATCTGACACGATGAAGTACGCAACCTCACTGCCAAAATGCTGCAGGAAATATGCAATGATGTCACGACTGAGCCAGCTCTGCTACCCCTGGACGGTGGGCACTTCATCCATAAAAGAGCAAACACATCAATTGATGAAATAGTGGATGTCAGTGCCCGAGGTTTCTGGACACATGGGCAGAGCGCGTTCTTTGACATCAGGATTTTCGATCTAGTGGCAGCATGTCATCGTGAACTGTCTGTCGAAGCTGCAGACAAAAAGAATGAATAAGAAAAAAATAGAAATTATCTAGAAAGGATCCAACATGTGGACCATGGTAAATACAACAAAAATTGCCCCCTTTCCTCTCTCACTCTCTCTGACTCCATACAATTCACAGACAATTTGGGCCATCAGCTTGAAGTCAAAGGATTGGTGAGTATTATGACTCATAGCTTTTTTATTTCTGGTTAAGTATTAGCTGAGATATGAAGGTTTAAAAATAGACGATTTTCTCAGGAATGCCAGCCTGGGAGAAGGGTTGATCTGAATATATGCTGCACACGACGGGTTAATAATGATTTATTTAGCTGCAACTGTAGCTTGCTGCTTGTATAATACCAGATTTATCATTCTTTAAGGGCTATACACTTAGATGTAATTTCTGTAACTGCAATTGCAAAATAGGAAGCCAGATGCGACCCCACTCGCTGTGGTCACTGAGTTCCTTGCCAAGAATGTGAGACCCTTGCCGTCACACGAGCGGAAAAAGTCCAAGAAACTCTGCAGAAATTATTGGTCACACACACACACACAAGGCATAGAGGAAACCAAACGCACGCCGACATCGCTCCATACACGGCCAACTCAGCCAATGGCATTACCTAAATTAGTATCTTCATATGAGTCAAGCTCTGTACCAGGTTAGACTAAGTGGTGTTCTAATTAATCCCTTAACCGCAGGGCGTCACTTTCGAGATGCTCGGGCGCAATGGATCATACCGCGGGGCGTCACTTTTGTGATTCTGTTATTTTGAATTATCCCGGGCTTACAAGTGGTGGCTTGTATCACCTATCATTACTGCCAATGTCCAACACTAGTCAGTACTCCAAATCTCATCTGTACTCCCATCCATTGTTGACAATTTAGCCATTTTTCCCCTTTCCTGACTCCCCTCCCTACCTCCCCTCCATTACCCTGTACTCTCACCTCCCCGGCCGCGCTGCGCTAAAGCAAATTTCCCCCGGAATTATCCACTGATTTCATCCATTGAAATAAGCCCTATGCCCTATTCTTATACAAAATAATATATACCAAAAAGAAAAAAGGTAAGTGATAGTGCTATACACCTTGATTTGGCTAATTATCACCTGACAACACCTCACGTGCACTCGTTCGCTAATTTCCCACGGAAATTTTCCCTTTGAAATATGCCGTATAATCTATTCTCGTAAAAAAATTTATATAAGAAAGGAAGGGAGAAGCCAAAGTGACATTTACATTCACCTGGAACTACCTACGTTTTTCTATATTTTCGAGATTTCCTACTAATCATTTTTTAGCATGTACTGCTACTGTCCACCAAATAGTTCGCACTCCTAATCTCATCTGTACTCCCATCCATTGTTGACAATTTAGCCATATCCCCCCATTCTTGACTCCCCTCCCTACCTCCCCTCCAGTACCCTCTCACCCCTCCCTACCTCACCTTCTTTACCCTTTCCTATCGCCTGCCCTGCCGCACTGCGCTAAGCAAATCTCCCCCGGATTTTTCCACAGATTTCATCCATTTAAATAAGCCCTATGCCCTATACTTATACAAAATAATATATACGAAGAAAAAATAAAGTGATTGTGGTATACACCAGGAATTGGCTAATTATCACCTGACAACACCTCACATGCATTCATTCGCTAAATTCCTACGGTAATTTCCCCTTTGAATTATGCCTTGTAATCTATTTCTGTAATAAAAATATATATCAGAAAGGATGGGAGAAGCCTAAGTGACAGTTACATTCACCTGGAACTACCTATTTTTTTATGTATTGCTGAGATTTTCTACCAATAAAATCTTAGCATGTAAGTTAGCAGCTGTCAGCCCCATTGTCACTGTCAACCCTTGCCTTCGCAGATAAGCAGCGCCATTTAGTTCCTTGTCCTCCTCTGTGGTCAAAGCATATCGCACTCGCGCCCCGCCATTTCTGCCGCTTCTGTGCCCATTGCAAAGGGCCCCGTGACCTCTACACCCAGAAAAACTTGTGGGGGAAGCAGGAAAGGACTACGTGACTCTGCAGTGGAACATCAACTATCCGAATTATCAATGATAATGATGGATAGTGACTATGACCCTTCGGGGGATTCATGTGATGAGCCGGGTGAGGAAATCGTGCCAGAAACTAATAGTATGAGTGCTCCAGTGTCCCAAGTTATCCCTAGCTCCAAGGGAAAGGAGCCGTTAGTGCAGCAAGGGAAGGAATTTGGGAAGGGAATGAAAAGGCGGCGGGTTAGCCCCAGAACAATGGCCCCGCGTGACCCAGCCCGCCATGAGTCCCGAGGTGATTCATCTTCCCGTTCCCCAAGCCCCACTTCACTCATTTCTTCCTCTTCTTCTGCTGAATTTTCTCCGGAGTCTTCGTCGTCGGAGTCACCACCAGCATCAACAGTGAAGGCAGGCCGTAGAGGAAGAGGTAAATCCCTGACCCATAAAAGTAGAGTTGCCAGTAGAGTAAGGGCTGCTAGTGTCGTACGGCAACCCAGGGTCAGTGCGAGTGACCTTGAACCAGATAAATCTCCCTCACAGCCACCCTCCACCCTCACCCACCCTACACCGCCACGACAGGGAATCCTGGAAGCCTTCGCGTGGACGGAAGGGTCCGATTTTGTCCCTGAACATTTCCATTTTGACGAGAGTTCCTCAGGAATACAGCCCGCCTTCACTCTTGATGAGGATGCTGAGTGTGTGGACTTCCTTTTGGCCTTCCTCGATGACGAAGTCATGCAGCACATATGTGATGAGACCAACAGGTATGAATCACAATGTGCTGCAAGTGGTACAGTTGCAGCCAAGATGCAACAGTGGTCCATGCTGGGAGTGCAGGAGCTGTATGTGTTCTTCGCCCTCATGCTTCTCATGCCACACTCAAAGAAGCATGAGTTGGAAGAATACTGGTCCATGGACCCCTTACTACCCTCACCCACCTTCAATAGGTACATGGCCAGAGATCGCTTCCGGAACATCATGGGAAACCTGCACTTTGCCGACAACGATATACCTTCCCAAACCGACCCACTCTGGAAGATCCGGGAGATTCTGAGCAGAATGAAGGATAAGTTTATGACATTCTTCCACCCCTTTCAGAAGGCTGTCATTGACGAATCCTTGGTTTTGTTCAGAGGACGTCTTAGGTTTGTGCAGTACATTCCAAGCAAATGCCATCGCTTTGGAATCAAGTACTTTGTACTGTGCGACTGTAAGACGGGGTACATCCTTGACTTCGTCATTTATTCAGCCAGCACTGTTGATCTTGATAAAACACACCCCCTTGGCTTCTCAGGCTGTGTAGTAAAAGTCCTCCTTGAAAGGTATTTTGGTGGGAATCATGTGCTGTATACAAACAACTATTATACGGCACCGAAACTTGCCAAATACCTTTCAGAGCACGGCATCAGCTCCTGCGGCACTGTCAAGAGTAATCGTGCCCACTTCCCTAAATTCCCAGAGGCAGGAACCTCGCAGCGAGGAGACGTGCACCTACGCAAGTCTGAGAAGATGCTGGCAATACGGTGGCATGACAAGAGGAACGTGCACATGCTCACCACTGTACACAAGGGGGAAATGACAGACAGTGGGAAGGTCGAACGTAGGACAGGCGAACCTGTGAGGAAACCTGATGCTGTCTTAGACTACAATATCAACATGCGGCTGGTGGACAAGTCCGACATGATGATTGGAGAGATCAACTGCCTCAGGAAGAATACTAGGTGGTACAGGAAAGTTTTTCTGCATCTCATAGACATGACGATGCTGAACGCCTTCATCCTGTACAAGATGAAGGTCAAGCTACCCAAGTCCTTCTCCCTGAGGTTGTTTGCCAGGACTTTAGTTCAGCAGCTGCTTGAAAGATATGGTAGGGTGACAGCAGCAACTCCAAGGCGCCATGCAGTAACACTTCCCGACAGACTTGAGCAGAGGGCGTACATGAATCGGCACAGACTGGCGCAAATGCCTGCCACAACCAAGAGGAAGACTGCGATCCACAGGTGCCAGGTGTGTGCACATACCACCCGACGCACACCTGAGCACAAACGCACCTCTTGGCAGTGCGCTGAGTGCCAGGTTCCCCTCTGTGTTACCTGCTTCTTCGATTACCACAGCCAGAAGCAGTTCTAAAAGTGCAAGTAGGAAAGGAAAATAATGTGTAAATAATGTGTAAATAGCAAGTGAAAGCATTGTATGTATAGTACATATGATTGAACAGTGTAATATAGTTTTATTTTACTGCAAGTGACAGTGAATAACATAGTGTAAGAAAAATAGAAATGTAAATATTGAAAATACAATAGAAAATGTAAATAGAAATGTAAGTAATTAGTAATTTAAGAATATGAGTACAAATACTTGAGGTTCTAACAGTGAAAGTGAATCCGTGGCTCTCTACATATTTTACTGAATGAAAAATTGAATGACTTCAGTGGTAATAAACTAATACTACTGAAGGAAACTTATGGATAAAGACTGCAGATATATATAAGTGTTATATAGTAATAGAAATATAAAGTGTGAGGGGTTTTATGAATAATAAATGACAGAATACCAACAGCAAACTAGGACAAGTGGGAAGGTCATACGCACTCGTAATTTTCATTGCTTTCACAGTGTTTTTTTTTTGGAGTATGGACCCCAAACTACTTGATAATCATAAAATAGTGTTTCTAGTGATAATATCTGGCTGTGGTAATCATATTACGGGTTGTCGGGAAGTGTAAAGTGGAGACTTCGTTACCCAACTTCAGAGGTCTCCACAAGTCCTACGGTAATCGATGAAGGCTCAACGAACATCCCAGGAGAAAGCTGAAGGTATGTGCCATAAGCATGTGTATTTTTAATATTCTAGGACTAATAACTGATTTTTGGCAAATATTTTTTGAGAGTCTGTCGAAGCCCGAATATGCCCGTGGGACACGCAAAACATTGGAAAACAAGCCCGCGGTGTAAAGGTAAAAAAAAAAAAAAAAATTTAAAGCAAGACTTGTTTAAACAGAAATGAAACCAAATTAGAGTGAGAATGCACGCAATCAGCTGATCGTTGTTTAGTCTACAACTGCCCCAGGGAATGTAAGTATCATATATGCTTTTAGTACTGCAACATGACCACATACTTTAGTAAAGCAAATTTGGAAAAGAAAAGGGACAAAGGTAGAAAGCAGGACGATGATTTCTACCAAGAACTGGTTGAAAGGGAGACTCACAATAAACTGGTTGAGCGAGTACACAGGCTTGAGACTGCTTTTCAAAATGAGATTGATGAAATTAAGAAACAGATGCACTTGCCAAAGGAAGAAATAGAAAAATTAGGAAAGGAAGTCAACAAGAAAGACATAACCATAGGTGAGCTAACAGTTGAAGTGGGTACACTTAGGAGGAAAATTAATGAAATGGCAAGTATAGTAGTCAACCACAACAGTATTATGGAAGATTTCAAAAATGATACAGAGATAATTAGGCAAGTAAGCAGTCTGATAGATCAGAGCAGTGATATTGAGGAGAAGATAACACAGGTGAATGAAGCAGTGCAAAGCTACAAAAATGATGTGGAAACCACTTATGCTGAAATGGTGAAAGTAAAGAAAGACTTAGAAACAAGGGTGGAAGAAAAATGCATTAAAAGGAAGTGAAAAGAATAATCCAAAACAATCCTAAGTTAGTCAGAGATTCAGCAGATATTAACAAATCTATGGTAATCACTGGTATAGAAGAGGAAGAAGTAAAAAACAAGATCTCAAGAGACAAAAAGGAGACGGAAAATGTAATGGGCATATTGAAAGAAGTATCAGAGGAAATCTGTAGTAGACATAGAGGAACACAAAAGGTTAGGGAAATACGAGAGAAGCAAGTCAAAACCCTTAAAGGTAACCTTCCAGAATGTAAACACCGTGGAGGAGATACTAAGAAATGCAAAGAATCTTATGGAAAATGAGGAGTTAAAAAATGTATGGATAAAAAGATGCCTAACACAAGAGGAACTGGAATTACTGAAAGAGAAGAAGGAGGAAGCAAAAAAAAAAAAAAAAAAATGAGGGAATATCAGAGGATGAGAAGAATACATTTTTTTTTCACAAAGTAATAGGATTGCAAGTACGAAAGAGGTACATAAACAGGAGGGAATAAAAAGGAGGAATGTAGTAGAACCAAATCATGACAAGTATATAAACAAGATGATTAACCCCTACACGCCGGGATTTTTCCGATGTTGCACGCTCCTCCCTACGGGAGATATCCATGACGGAAAAAAAAAAACCCTTATTTTAAACCTAAATATCTGCCAAACTATATCAGCTACAGAAGAAATTAAAGATACATAAGGATCACCAACTTTTCCTCTTTCATATGAAAGTATCCCCACGTCTCTAGGTGGTCCCGTCGATGAGTAAGGATTAGTTAAAGTTCAAAGGATAGTGGGAAGACGCCTGCGGCTATACACGTCAACAGACGTTGCTCCGCACCCAAAACCATGACTGCTATACACGTCAGCCGGCGGTTACGGGTTAAGTTGATGTACTCAAATGTGGATGAAATGGTACCTAAATTATTAGACATGAATGATTATGTCAGAGAAAATGAACCACATATAATATGCCTAACTGAAACAAAATTAACACCAAGGATATCGAATGACATCCTAATCTTAGAGGAATATAAAATATGGAGAAGAGATAGGAACTTAAAAAAAGGAGGAGAAATTATAATATTAACTAAGAAAAATCTAAAAGTCATAGAAATAGAATTAGATATACCCTCACAAGTAGAACTGATTGCAGTAGAGATAAATACATCTGAAGGGAAAGTAATTGTAGCCAATTTGTACACGCCACCCAGGTCAAACACATGGGAAAGAGACGAATATGAGGACCTGGCGGAGAGTACAATTCGGAGTTTAAGAGCATTACTACATAAAATGGAAGATAAATCGAAAAGAATTATACTAACTGGAGATTTTAATACAAATATATACTGGAATACTCTAAAGTAAGCCAAGAAAGCTATTGGGACCACAAGCTCCTGGATCTTGTGCAAGAGTTTTTCCTAACGCAACATGTGAGGGAAAGCACCAGAAAAAGAGGACTCGATGTACCCTCAATGCTAGATCTCATATTTACTAGTCAAGAAAATGATATTGACAATTTAATATATCACCCTCCATTCGACAAAAGCGACCATGCAGTACTAAATTGCAACTTCAGGATTGCATATGACATAGATAACAGCAATGAAAGGTACAAAAAGAGCCTAAACTATAAAAAGGGAAAGTATCATGACCTAAAGAAGTACTTCTTAGATAATGCTTGGGAAAAGGAGCTTAGAGGACAAGATTTAAATGCTATGTATGAAAAATTCTGTGAACTTTATGAAATAGGAGTCCAGAAGTATATCTCACAACACAAAGAAGCAGAAAAGAAAATAAAGAAATGGTTCAATACAGAATGTAAAAAATCAAAAGAAAAAAGAGATTTGTTGTGGAATAGATACAGAAGACACAATAGTGAAAGGGCATATAATAATTGCAAACAGGCAAGAAACGATTATACAAGAATAAGAAAGGAAGTCCAAAAACAGTTTGAGGAGGATATGATAAATAAAAGTAGTGATCAACCAAAGCTATTTTACAACTACATCAGAAGCAAAACCAACGTAAAAGATAAAATACAATCCATTACAGACGGTGGAATCACCTATACACAAGAAAAGGATATTTGTGAAGCACTAAACAAGAATATCCAATCAGTTTTTACAAAAGAAAAAAAATTTGAAAGGGATTATGTGGAACATGCATGCCCACACATACTACCAGATATACAAACATCAGAAAAAGAAATACAGAAGGAGCTAAGTGAATTAGACAAAGGAAAAACAAATGGTCCTGATGAAATTTCATGTTGGGTGCTACGTGAATGTGCAAAGGAGTTAAGTAAACCATTATTTTTAATTTTCAAGAAATCCTTGAGTCAAGGTAAACTACCTGATATATGGAAGAAAGCAAACATTGTCCCCTTATTCAAGAAAGGGAATAGACAAAATCCACTTAACTACCGACCAGTATTACTGACCAGTGTTGTAAGCAAGGTATTAGGAAAGCTTATAAGAAAAGCTTGGGTAAATCATCTAGAAGAAAACAATATGATAACAGAAAGACAGTTTGGTTCAGAAAAGGAAAATCATGTGTTACTAATCTGTTGAGCTACTTTGACAGAGTAACAGACACATTACAGGAAAGAGAAGGATGGGTGGACAGTATCTATTTAGATTTCAAGAAAGCATTTGACACAGTACCACACCAATGACTTTTATGGAAACTACCATCAAGGAGGAATTCGTGGCAAACAGTATTGTTGGATGCTTTTCCCATGAAAAGAAAAATGAGAACAGTACTAAGGGGAAATTACTCATCATGGAAAGAAGTGACTAGTGGAGTACCACAGGGCTCAGTGCTGGCACCAATCATGTTTTTAGTGTATATAAATGATATAGACAGTAACACTGGAAATGAAAGCTATCTAAATATGTTTGCAGATGATGCAAAAATACAAAGGAGAATTACTAACACAGACTCTTGTAAAGAGCTACAAGAAGAATTAGATAAACTTCATGAATGGAGTAATACATGGCAAATGGAATTCAATGTGGACAAGTGTCATGTAATCAAGTTTGGTAAAAGTGGAAAAAGACCTGATTGGGATTATATGTTAGGTAATAAAACCCTACACATATCAGAAAGACAGGAGGACCTAGGTGTGATTGTCAATAACAGACCATCTCCGGCTGACCACATCAGTGAGAAGGTACGGAACATGTATACACTGCTTGCAAATATGAGAATAGCGTTTACATACATAAATGAACTCATGCTAAAAAAGATAACATCATTCATCATACCAACTCTTGAGTATGCATCAGTAGTCTGGAGTCCTCATCTCAAAAAACACATAGACAAGATTGAAAAAGTTCAAAGGGCCGCTACAAGATGGATACCAAGCTTAAGGGATCTAAACTACGAATGAAGACTAAATAAACTGAATCTACCAACACTACAAGAGAGAAGGAAAAGAGGTGACATGATTATGCTATATAAATGCATATCAGGGAAGAAGAAAATAGACATAAATGATTACTTAACGTATGGGGAAGCATAAGCAAGAGGACACTGCAAAAAACTGCATAAAAAGAGAGGTGATAAAGACGTAAGGAAATTTAGTTTCCCAAATAGAGCAATTGATCAGTGGAATGCACTACCGAATGAAATAGTGTGTGCCAAAACAATTACCAAATTTAAGGATATGTACGATAAATATGGTTTAAGACACGGGACAGTACAAGCTTGACTCATTCATGTAAAGTTACAATTAGGTTAGAACGCACACACACACAGTAACTAATAATTCTTAATTGAGTGGAAAATACATGTGCACTCTGCCTCTCACATTCCAGGAGCACAAAAGTAGCTTAAACTCCCTCAGCAGGGAACAAATCTGGATCTGGACCGAATTGGGATTATCAGATAAAAACTTAATTAAGGCCTTTAGCATGAGAGGTGTTTTGCACGTTAATACTGTGTTGTGGCTGAAAGAAAACAAAAATGTATCATGATATGGGAGGCCAATAAGAGAGCTGAAATGGTCTCATGATTTTTGTCAATTGAAACAAATAGATTATAGCCATTTACTTAGAACTCATGCCAGTGACACTTGCTCTGCTGTGTCTGGCTTAACAAACACGGTTTCTGAAGTACTCTGAACACTGAGGAAATAATTCCAAACGCATTCTCTATCAACCTTCTAGCTCTTCTTAGATGGTAATTGAATATTCTTTCTTTAAATCCCTTACTGCGATGCTTTCGATATAGTTTAAATATAATTACACAGAAGCGGAACGCACCACCGCCCAGTAACAGTAATGGAAGTAGTTTTTCACCGCCAGGTAGTTGTCTTTATGTGTGGAAGGTTCAGTGTAAAGTTCTCAAGTGCCTATCTAAATTTGGTATGTCCGAATACACCCTGGTCCGATAAACGACCCTGACATTAAACATTCACGTCCATGAAATTATACATAGCATCCACGACAACAAACAGTATAATGCTAATGTCACTTAAAACTGAAACAATCACTATCGATTGTGTCGGTGCCTGTAGGGCGATGTGTTTACCATAACTGACCCAAGCAGTGACGGAAATTCCATATCTGTTAGAAAGTACCTGCAACATCGATTCACCCATCTTGGTCGCCGACAGCTGTAAAAGTATCAACTGTTACTGAGAGAAACACCCGTTATACTGATTACGTATATCACCAGCTACATACAACCCGCACACTATACTGTAACACCACCACCCTCATGATATTCCCTGGGTGATTATTTCATAACTTGTTTCCAGGACGTGTCTCATTGCCCATCTACATCACAGGATGACCTCACGTGCGTGGTGGGTACGGAAACAAGCGAGGGTAAATGCAGCGATATGGAACTTCTATGGTCAAACACTGATGTGCCATGTGTCCATGTCGTACAAGTTGAATTCGGACGACAAACGGCCAAATGCAGGCATGAGGCCATTGTGGAAGAGGAATATGATGTAATAAAATATTACAGAAACGGTGTTATGTAAAGGGTGAACACCGGGCATGTGAAGAATTTGTTTGATGGAACATTAGATACCAGGAAACACGTCATGCACGGTCAGTAGTTCAGTAAATAATATTCATCATACTTCTGAATAAGGGTAAATACAATACAGCTCACGCTAATACTCACCCACCCCATTGGCATCAGGTTATACCAACCACGTATCAATATTCATAGGATAATGAGCATGGGGACACTCGTTTTAATACAGACCTGTAGTATACCTGGGAACCCTTCTGTTTGCTTAAGCCTGTTAGCTTCGCAAACAAAGAGTATCTAAATGTGATACTATATTCCCGAACATTAGCCTAAGTTATAGGTCTGGAACTCCATAATCACGCACATGCTGTTATGGGTGAGACAAACTGGATGAGGCACACAGCACTACTGTCGTTTATAAGGTAACGCTTTCTGAATACAGATTTACCTTTACATGCTCGCCTAGTCCCCTGACGGCACACTGCACTCCTCGGGAAATATCTTCACTTACTGATTGCTTTGAAATCTGCTGTGGGAACCTCCTCTTCCTAGGTATTGTGGTATTACTGACAGGCGGTCTGCAGCTCAGATGACCTATCGTTGATCAGTGCTCTGTCTACAGATATGTGGAATTTTAAGTAGCAGGGACTCATATTTTGATGCATGCATTTGTAGAAAGTTGTAAAACTATCCAGTGGTCAGCAGTTGTGACAATAAAAAGGCCTTATCATCACATGCGATATCATGCATGACACCTCCATTTACTGATGTATTTCTTTGTCATAGTAATGGACGAATCCAGATTCGTTGATTACAATGTTTCTGCGGTCTACAATGGCACAAATTTATCACTGCCGCGGCTGACGACATGACACCCGTACTTGCCGACATCATGTTGCAGTATCAGCTTCCTTGTATGGGAACACTCATCTCATCGTCTCTGAAGCCAACAAGTTCGATGCATTACTGAAACACGTTTGCATACATCTGTCCAGATATTGCTGCCAACATGAATCCAAACGTGTTGCCAGTTGTGCCGACAACACATGTTCGAACATACTCCTGAACTCGCCCGATAACATTATTTATACAACCACTGCAGAAGGAAAAGCAATGACAGAGGAGTGAACTACTGATCGTAAAAGTGCGACATCGACCCAGGTTCAGGCAGGGATCACTCTATGATTTTGTGAAGCATCGTTCATTTCCACGAGACCCATCCACATGTCATAAGAACAAAACCAGTCTTCAGTGACATAGCCCCAGCATACTTCCATAAAGCACTTCGTATAAGACCCCAAAGAACATGTGGGCGTGTAGGGTAGTCTGTTGGTGTGTAGGACAATCTCTTGACTTAAGAAACAAAGCGTCAAGTGTATACACAGAGTCAGTCAAATATAAAACAAGAAGCGATGCCAAGGCACAGCAAACCCGTCCCGGGCAGTCATTTTAGTGCTGACGTATAAACACAACAGCATATCTAGTCAAAGATGTCACATCAAATTTGAAGTAAATCGGGTGAAAATTGGCAATTTATGCTCATTTGAAATTTTGGCCTAACCCACCTGATATTGACACCCGTACCGCTAACTGGGGGGTGACCCCCCTGATGTAAAGATGCATCTTCCGAATCTGCATGTTATATGATGCAGATTTGAAAGATGCACCTTTTGGTTTTGTTTTCATGTTGATATGACTAATTTGAAAGGAGTTATGGTGAAAAAACTATTTTTACCAGTCCCTTTTTTTTCTTCTTCTTTTTTACATTTTTGGGGGCCTACAGCTTGGGCGTTGGCCCAAAATTTAATCAGGCGATCAGAAGGTCATAGCCCATCATCCCTGTAATTTTAGTCAAAATCGCACCAGTAATTTTCGCGTTAAGTTGTTAACAAACTGACAGACAGACAGGCAAACAAACAAATAAACAGAAAAAATGAGTGAAAATAATACTCGTCCCAGAGCCCCTCCGGGGCGGGAACGGATATGGTTCCGACGTGAGATCCTCTACGTTAATCTCTTTTGAAAACGCTTTATAACTGAAATTCAGGTTACTGATTCAGCCAGTGAGTAAGGTAAAAGAAAGATAGCCGGCAAACATGTAAACACTTAAGATTTACTAGTCCATCATTTTTTTTTTTTTTTTAATAGGGCAGATTTTCAAAACGGGGAGGGGGAAAGGTTACATTTAGCCGTTATCTCTTCAGTAAAAGAGGTGTCCCCTAAAACTGAGTAATTTAGTTTGGTGGCAACAACAGTGACATACATAATACTGTCATTGGACTAAAGATGCTAAGGCGAATAATATCGTCTAAAAACAGGAAGAGAAACTGTAAACAGACATCCACGGGTTGATGAATACATTGTAAAGAGACATACTCGGTTTGAAAAATAAACTGTGAGCAGATATCCTCGGGTTTAAGTGAGGTAAATTAAGCAGAAAAAATATAACATAGGTTAGAGAGAGGGGCGAGGTGACGTGGCTCCTGCAGGTGATATTGTGGGACTGGGCTGCCTTGTTTTTCACAAGAGTGAAGGATGAGGTCGAGAGGTCGGCTGTAAACACTTATATCGCAGAGGGAAGGCAACGACACATGGGTATAAAAGTGTGAAGCAGAAAAAATATGGAGTTAAAGGAAAGGTACATAAAAAGGAGGGGATGGGGGCGAGAAGGGGAAGGGTGGAAAAGACTCTAGTGGAAAAAGAAACACAGAAGAACGAACAATGAATATTAATTTACGTGGAATTACATAGATTTCCTTGAAAAGTAAAGAAGTTGCGGCTGTAAGCATTTAAACTGCAGGAAGCAGGAAGAAAGGAAGGAAAGGGAGAAGAAAATCTTAGAAAGGGAACAAGAAAGAATGACGATAAACCGGAGAGGGTAGAAACATAAGCTGCAGAGAATTATATAATTTGTCGGAGATTTAAACAAAAAAAAAAGTGGGAAGGAAGTGGGAAGCAAATGGAAAAATTATGGTAGAAAAAAAAATGAAGACAGTGTTATTGAAAGGTTGTACACAATTACGTAAATTCCTCGTGGGTGATGGAGGTTTACATGGCTATAAACAGTGACTCTGGCGAAGACAGGTAGTAGAAGATGCATGAATGAAACTGGAAGCAGAAACAAGAAAGAACTGAGAAAGATAAAAGGAACTGTGATTAATATGGAAGAAAAAATAAATTGAATGAACACGTAGGGATGGCGATGCACCAAAAAAAAGAAAAAAGAAAAAAAAGAAACAAGGCCGAGATAGTAAAACCACATGTAATTCCATCCGTACATTTTTATGGCATACTTTTATGTACTGGATGGTTGGTTAATAGTTATACCATCGGTAAGACACTTCGGGTGCATTAATGCTGCACCATAATGGCACGTACGGTATTTTTTAAAAATGTAGAGATTAGAGTATGTCTCGTTTTACTACCTCACCCACGTTCTTCTTTTTTTTTGTGGGGGGGGGGTGTTCACTGTCATCCCTACATCTTCAAACATTTTATCAATTGTTTTTCTTAATAGTTATTTTACTAATCTTTTTAAAAGCCTCTGTGTAAGATAGCTCTGAAATATTGTGTAACCCACTCCAGTTCAAAAAGTCTCCCATGAACTGAAGAATATTTCCTAAAAAAAAAAAAAAAAAAAAAAAAGTGGGAGAGCGCAACACCAGAGCTTTGTGATCGGTCTGTGACCGAACGTTTGACTTAGCCCGATGGCCTTGATCTCTGATCGATTGCTGTAAAAATGATAATACTTCATCCTTGTCTGACCATTAACCCCTATAGTGTTAGGTTTAAGTTGAATATAAAATATGTGTTAGCTGCCCTTGCTCATTTGCTTGACATTTGTCCACTTCTCAAATCTGAATATTTAAATCTATGGTTGGCCCGAAACTGGTCCACCAGATTTATTGCAAACATAATTACAGCTTTTTTAGTTAAAGACCCAGAAGTGATCACTGTTCTATGACCTTAAATTCTTATTGATTGTTCTCATACTTGAAACACCCTTCAAAAGAGAACTAGAAGAAAATCAAGATGAAAAGTAGGAGAAATCAGGATTTTTGTCGAATGTGTTTCAGCGTGTTATTGTTATATTTTGGCTACTTCTGATATTTTAAGCACAGGGATGCATGTGAATTACGGCTAGATGCTTAAAGTATTAATACCTCCGTGTTTGGAAGTAGCGAAGGATTGTACGAGAATTTATGACTTATGGGCGCTTCAACACAATCCTTACATAGAGTGTCTACCGACTCTTATTACATGGAACTACTTAAATTTGTTGGAAAGGAGAAAATGAAGCCGTTGTGAACACTTCAATTTCAGGTGGAGTGAAGAGGACGAGGAAGGAGAATCTTGGGACAGAAAAAAAAAAAACACTCTGAGAATGTAATGCCCACATGCCCACGACTTGATCTACGAGATAAAAATCTGACTTTGCCCTGTCAAAATATAATCCCTTCATCCTTTCTTTACCCTGAACCCATCTACAAAGTTTGGACTAAGCCGGAAAAAAAAAAAAACAATTAAGTTGGCCTTGCCATGTGGTCCTGACCTTTGACCTCTGGTTTTCAAAAGCTGTCAGTTCACTTGGTTGATCCTAAACATTTCAACCACGATTAGTCCAGATCACATAAAATATGTCTTAGTTTTCCTCACACACAAACACTCCGGTAAAAGTTTGACCTTGCCCTGTGGCCTTTACCCTTGACTGACTCTTCTCAAAATTGACTCACTTCGTTCTTGTATTCCAACCGATCATTCCACAATGTTCGGCCTAACCCACATAAATACTGTTTACGTTTAAGTTCATTTTCCTAGGTCAAACGTTAACTATGCCTAGTGATTTTGACCTATTGTTCGTAAAAAGCAACTGACTAACACCGTGGCTCTCTCACCCCCTCCAACCAAACTGTGTGTAGTCGATGAAAACTTTTGAAGATATTTTGATACACACACACACACACACACACACACACACACACACACACACACACACACACACACACACACACACGAACGCACGCACGCACGCACACACACACACACACACACACACACACACACACACACACACACGCACGCACACAAACACACACATACACACACACACGCACGCACGCACGCACACACACACACACACACACACACACACACACACACACACACACACACACACACACACACACACACACACACACACACACACACAAGTAAAACAAAATACCAGTTCCTGCACGGATATGAAAAGGTGGGGAAGGAAATAACAAACGAAGTGAAGATATACTGCATAAACAGGATGGGAGAGGGAAAAGGGTGGAAAACCTGAGGACAAAAAATGAAAGAGGTAAAGCAACAAGTGTGAATAAAAGTTGCATAAAAAGACAAGTATTTCAGAGCTAAGAAAAAAAAAAACACCCAAAGCCTTCCCACTTGTGCAGTTCTCCATAAATATTACTTTACTGTGTCCTGGGAGTTCCTCAGACAAAATTTCTCTTTTTTCCTCCTACACAGCCAAGAGGTGAGGAAGATGTGCGCTTTGGTTGGATAATATTAAAGCTATACGTTCCCCAGTGTAAGTCGGCCTCGGATTTGAATAAGCATGATCTACCGTGCTGGCCTTCCCTGGAACGCTGTGGAATGTGACCTCTGAAATAACATGAAATTCGTTTGTAGTAGAGAGGCCGATGGTATAGACAGGAGGACGGCCCAGATGAAACCTAGCCTCCGAGAAAAAGAACGATGGCGGCAGGTGAGTGAGGGAAGAAAGACATGGAGGAGAATAAATTCAAGTGGAAAGAGGTCGAGGCGGATACCTCTGAATGCTGTTGCCCTGAAGGAAGAAATATCTCAATGAAAGTGTGAAAAATCTCTGTTAGAGGATCTGCACCTTCGGTCCATCTGTCCATTTCGCTTCTTAAACTCATTTGTGTCATTCTTGGTTGCTGTATGTAAGTTGTAGTTGTCTGTCTAACAAAACAGACATATCAACCGCAGGCAATCGACTACCCTTGCAGGGACGTCCGGCGCAGGAAACCGACATAATTTTTTGCGGCAGACAGTTTCTCGTTACAGCGAGGCGTGGGGAAGTGTGCGGAGGTTTAGTTTCGGATGAACGCCGCATGTGCCTCTCTCTCCATCCAGTTAACAGGGACTCTATAGTAGGTGCCACATCACCCGTATTTAGGTTATATGGTTATTATCCAACGTTGTAAATGGTTTATTGGGATTCTGAAAACCACTCGGTTTGTTATTCAGAGTAGAGCCTGACGTGGAAATAAGACCAATAAAAGTGACAGGAAGACTGGAAGAATTAAAATGGGAAGGCACACACACACACACACACACACACACACACACACACACACACACACACACACACACACACACACACACACACACACACAATGATAAAAGTGAAGTCAGAAGCAGACAGCGCTACATCCAGTGAGTGGGTGATGCTCGTCACCAGTTACCACCATATAAGTAAAGCGCTCTTGTTAATTCATTCAATTTATTTATTGATATGTACTAGAAAAATTGTTTCCTCTTAAGTTAGTTGCCAACCAGCCTTAGTGAGCCTTTCTTCTTTGCTTAAGTAAACTGTTTATTATTTTATCACAAAGACGCCCATTTTATGTGCTTGTATTATCTTTTTTTTTTTTTCTTCTGCCCATTGATATCTCTAAGTTCGGGTGAGAGCTTTTTAGTGAAAGTGGCAATAAAGTAATATCCATTAACTGTTTAGTGTGATGATACCTTAATTTTACATTACTTTTACCAGAGCCAAGCGATCTATTCCAGCTACGGGAAGATCTTTTTACTACTAGACAATTTTCTTCGGTCTGAGGGATGTCACTGTCAACAAATGGATTACAGATAGTCTCCAGTGCACCTTGTGATTAAGTTACCGATTATTGTTTCATTGTTGTCGTTATCAGACAATTTTATTACCCGTCCCCGCTCAGGAGGGGCTCGGAGAAAGGTGTTGTTTTCACTGTTTGTTTGTTTGTCTGTTTGCCTGTTAACTTTACGCGAAAAATACTGGAGCGATTTTGACTAAAATTACAGGGACGATGGGTTATGACTTTCTGCTTACCTGATTAAGTTTTGGGCCAAAGTGGGCCAAGGCCCTGGCTGTAGGCCCAAAAAATGTTTTTAAAAATACCGGACGGGTAAAAATCGTTATTATTTATTTATTTATTTATTGTTTTGTGTCTGACTCTGTGCATAGGCTTCACAGCCTGCTCTCAAGGCCCAGTAGTCCTCCTACATACCATACATCTCTACATGTCACCACTTCGGCACTAACACCCACCGTTCATATTGAATACATGATAGGGTTGTCTCATACAGGACTGGTGTATTGGTATTAGCGGGGGTATTTTTACGACACGTCGGTGGGTCTTCTGGTAGATCAGTAAAGTCTGATTTCATGAAATTAAAATTCTTAAACTGTTCCCTGCCCAGCCGGGATTTGAACCTGGGTCCGGTAGGACTGCAGGCCACCTCCTTAAACTGTTCCTTGCCCAGCGGGGATTTGAACTTGGGTCCAGTAGGACTGCTTACCACCTCTCTACCGACTTAGCCACCGGATTCCCCGTAATTCCTTTCAAATTCGTCATATCGACATGAAACCAAAACCTAAAGGTGCAGCTTTCAAATCTGCACCCTATAACACGCCTCATTACATGATGGGATCATTCCCCAGTCATCAGTAGGGGAGTCAATGTCAGGTGGGTCGGGCCTAAAATTTAAAATGGACATAAAATCGTAAATTTTCACCTGATTTACTCCAAATTTGATATGTAATATCTTTAACCAGATATCCTGTTGTGTTTCTACGTCAGCACTAAAATGACTGCCGGAGACGGGTTTGCTGTTCCTTGGCATCTTTACTTGCTCAGATTAGAGACGATATCTCAGACAGACAGGGAAATGAATGTTTTGAAAGCATTGTGTATTAAAAACCATTGTTCACAGTGATTTTCCTAAGACAATGCTATATCACGAACTATTAATAGTTTTACCATTCGCGTTATAATGACATCCAGCGAGTCAGTCACCAAATTCCTTTGAAACCCAGTAATGTGATATTCTGAGGTCATATGGCTTTTCAAAATATTCGTTTCGTTTCGTTTCATTTGGTTTATAAATGTTCCAACACGCTTGCATGCATCGGCCTTGGTCACCTAATGGCGGCTTCCTATGCAGCTCGATCTCTGGCAACCTCCTTATTCAGTCCCTTATCCCTGAGGTCACACTGTATGACCTCGTCATAGGTCTTTATCGGTCTGCCTCTCGCGAACCTACCTCTAAACGTTAACATTTCTCCCTTTCTGCACCCAACTGTCATCCCCCATCCAGTCCACATGCCCAAACCATCTCAATCCCCCCATCATAACACCAATACACTCCAGTCCCATCCTTCTCCTTAGCTGTTCCATCGCAAACGTATCCTTCCTATGCCTTGCATTCAAGGACGCACTGCACATCCACCTAATCATTGTCATTTTTGTAAGGCTGAGCCTGTGAATAACCTTTTCCTTTACTACACAGCCCTCACTACCATGCCACATATGAAGATCATTTTGCACGGAGGGTGAGCCTATTCAATGTCTGGGAGGCAACAGCTCCCTGAACTTCTTCCAACCACTCCTCACTCTGACCACAGAGCTAGTTCCAGCCCCACCTCCAGCACAAATGGTTAACATGTCTCCCAAGTAAAATAACTTCCGTATTCACTTCGAGAGATTCACCAGCAAATCAACTGTTTAAGCATGACGCTCTGCACATGCTCTCCGTGGCACACGACACATACGAAATCAGCATTAGCTCGCAGTCTACCACTAATACAACTACATCTCTTATGCACCCTCTTGTCACAAACACTGCACAAGATGGAATTACTTCCCACGCCCTGTTGGCAAGCAGCACATGGTCACGCGCCTTCTTCTTTGACAGTATTGCCATCAAACCTAGGTAGTACCAGCATCGTTTTATCTGCATTTACTCTCAAGCCTTTGTGCCCCATACCATCTTTCCACATCCTAAATCTTGCCTCCACCTCCCTTTCATTCTCTGCAATCAACCGGATCATCAAGCTTTTCGAAATATTATGTAAATATTTCACTACTGCTTGGCAAAACAAGTGATGCCGTAACAATGTCCACAATTTAGAGAACGGTTCATCGTCGTGTTTGTAGAGGGACATGGCAAACTCTGCAAATACACTACTGTACAGTATATCTGGAATTTTATGAAAGGAAGGGGAGAAGGTAGTTCTTGGTAAAAGATAGACATTAAATATCTGGTACCTTCTGTAATACAGGAAGAGCGTTCTCAAACACAATCTCTCTCTCTCTCTCTCTCTCTCTCTCTCTCTCTCTCTCTCTCTCTCTCTCTCAGGAATATAATGATGCATATAAACACGAGGGATTCGAGTGGCATTAAATACTGAAAAGGAGATGGAAAAATAATGTCTTCCACAATATCATATACTCATTTCGAAAACTATGCAGACTAAACAATTTTCATTCATTTCTGACTAAATCTAAAATGAACACAAAGGGAGCCGTATGCCATGAAATAGAAATAGTCATAGCAGTTTACATGCAGTATTAGCGAAAATAATACCATTTTAAAAACAACAGTCCAACAAAGGAAAAAAAAACAACATTGTGGTATGCCTCTTCCAGGGTGATTTGGTGAGTGGAATGCAAAAATTAAAAACATTCTTTTAAAATAACAGAACAGACGAAGGAAAAACATATGAATTAAAAAATAATCCATACACTAGATTACTGGCATCCTCCATTCATAAAATATCTGTAACAGTTGGGCTTGAACAGCTGTAGGTCGAAGTTTGGGGGAAGCAACTCCAGGGAAGCGAGTTCCAGAGAGATGCAGATCGGGGAATAAAAGAATTCTGATAGGCAGAAGTTCTGCAATATGGCTGAGTGACATTCCAGTCATGAGCGCTACCAGATGCCCGTGTGGTACGAGGGAATGCATGTAGAGATGGCACAATGACACAACTTCGTCTGAGCATTTGCCATAAAAATATCTGTGAAATAATGCAAGGGAGGTAATATTCCTTCTTACTTGTACAGGAGGTAGTTTATTTATAATAGCAGTATTTTCAATTATTCCAACAGCTTTGTTTTGAATTTTGTCTAGTTGTTTTAGCGCAACCTCTCCACATCCATTCCACAAGGGTGAGCAATAGTCAAGCTGAATGCGCACATGATTCTTATAAATTATACCTAACTGTTCATCAGTGAAGAGGTTTCGGACTCTGTACAATAATCCAAGTTTCTTTGAGGTGGTTTTAGTAAGTGATCTGACAAGAGAGGTCCAGCTGAGGGCATTGTTAAGTGAGACACTGAGAATTTCAATACTTTTCGAGATGGGGATATTAGTAACATTGCAGATATTATACGAATCTGGCAATATCTGTCGATTAGTAGATTTTATATATTTGGTTTTACTAGCATTAAAATGAGACAAGGTTGTTTTGTCCCCATACACTGATCGTAGATAAGTTTTGATTTAAGGAGATGGTTGTACTTGGTTTAGGGGTTAGAGATATTAGACTTTGTAAATGGGTGTTTGAGTGTGAATGAGCTGTGAAGCGTTCAGTCATCTGCATATGAATAGATGGGATTGTGGGTGACAGGTAGGGAACCTCAGATTTAGGTGTTAGGTCCCAGGGTGATAGTCCTTTGCTCGTTTTCTCTCCTTCTTTCCACTTCCCCTGTTAGGGGGGAGTGGTACTATGGAGGACGCTCCTACTGCCTCCCCCCTCTCAGGGGAGGAGGTGGTCCTGACCGACCCCCGACTGATCAACGGACTGACAGCCCCCAGACAGAACGGCCCCAGACTCGTTTGCCTCTGGACATAAATGTAAAAAATGCAGAGTTTGTGGTTGTTCATGCTCTAGGTTCCACTTCCTTGAGCAGTCTCAATCCCTTCATGATCAAGAAGGTTATTGATGGCTGTGCTGGGGAGGTGGAACAAGTAGAAGAACTTGCGAATGGAGACCTCCTTGTCAAGACTAATAATTCCTCCCAAGTTAATGACTTGCTGAAGCTGGATAAGTTTCATATCTATGATGTCGAAACCAAGATCCAAACTTCTATGAATTCCTGCAAGGGGGTTATCACTTACAGGGATCTCATGGTGATGAGTGAGGAAGACATCATAGAGGAACTTGCTCAGCAAGATGTCATCAATGCCCGGTTTATAACTAGATTTTCCGAAGGCATGAGGACGAAGACGGCCACCATTGTTTTGACTTTCAGTAAAGTTTCACTCCCGGCACATGTCAAAGTTGGCTATGAAATTGTTAATGTCAGACCTTATATCCCCAACCCACTCCGGTGCATGAAGTGTCAATTATATGGGCACGTTGCTAAAAATTGTTGGGCTTCACAGTCAGTGTGTGGCAAATGTGCAACACAGGGTCACGAAAATGCACATCAGAGACTATCTGTTGCTTCCACTGTAAGGGTGCTCACTCCACTTCCTATAGGGATTGTCCCAAGTGGAAGGAGGAGAAAGAGGTCTGCACAGTGAAGGCGACTGAGGGTGTCTCCTACTATGAAGCAAGGAAAAAGGTGAATGAGTTGTATGCAACTCCTACGCCGAATAGGTCCTGTGCTTCGGCGGTGATGTCCCGTCCCGTGATGTGCTCTGCTGGGACACAGACTGATCCTGAACCGGTTCCTCTTGCCACACATTCTACCTCTCCATCTCAGCCTCCTGTCCAATCCACCTCTCAACCTGATACCCCTGTTACAACTGCCTACTCTCAGGCTGCTGCTGCTTCTCAGTCAGTCAAGCCTAAAACGAAGCCTGACAACTCTTGTAAGAGTAATATGACCACCCTTACTAAGTCACCACCTCATGTTCTTCCTGCTCCTGGCCCAGCGAGGGAGAGGAAGGGTAGCTCTTCCTTGGTGGAATCTGGGACCCTCGTAAATGATGAAAATATGGAGGTTTCTGTAAGCAAGCACCTGGATAGGTCCGCCGGTAGTCGCTCGCCTTCTGGCAGGCGGCAAAAAAAAGCCTAAACACACTGGCCCCCAACGTAAATCTTAAACTGTTGCTTTCACTGTATTACAGTGGAATTGTAGAGGTACTGGGAATAAATTACATGATATAGCAATCTTGCTTTCCATACACAGGCCAGACGTTATTTGTTTACAGGAGACGCGCCTGGAGGATCATCCTGATCCTCCACAGATCAAACACTACCACCCATATGGAAGATATGAAGGTCATGGAGTTGCCATATACACACACAAATCACACCCACAAACGGAAGTGATTCTAAATTCTACTATGGAAGCGGTCGCATGCAGAGTAAAATTTAATAACATGTATCTATCTATTTGCTCTCTGTACTGTCCTCCACATGGCCTCATTGATATTCACTATTTGAACATCTACCTGGGAATAAGTTAGTGTTGGGCGATTTTAACGCCCATCACTATCAATGGGGTAGCTTGAGGGTTGATGGTCGTGGGGAGCAAGTAGTGGACCTAATACTACAGTCCAACCTCTGTCTTCTGAACGATGGTAGAGCGACTCGTGTCGATGATCGTACTGGTAACTTTTCGGCCATTGACTTATCTTTGGCCTCCCCTGGTATACATCAAGATCTCTCATGGGACCCTTACGACGACTCCTTGGGAAGTGATCATTTACCCATCTGTCTTTCTTATACACGCGACATCGTTTCGGACCCTCCACCTCCAAAATTTAACTATAAGAAAGCAGATTGGGGATCCTTCTCAAGGATCGCCAATATAGATATATCTGGGGAGACCATAGATGTTAAGTTCGAAAATTTAACCCAATCCATATTACACGCAGCCGAGGCTGCTATTCCAAGACTTCTACAGTTCATGCGAACCATAGAGCACATTGGTGGACGCCGGATTGCCGACAAGCATTAAGAAAACGCAATAGGAGATACAGGATTATTGACATTCAGCCTACAGAGGAAAATTTTATTGCATACAAACAAGCACGGGCTGAGGCAAGGAGAATAATAATGGCCAAACGTGACTCCTGGCGGTCCTTGTGTCCACGGTGACTTGTACAACACCATTAAGTAAAGTCTGGTCCACTATAAGAATATTAAATAATAAAGGCCCATATTTCCCTGTCACCACCCTGCAGGTTAATAATAACATCTATGACGAGCCCGTGGACGTTGCTAACATCCTCACCAGGAGTTTTTCTCATGTAAGTAGTTCAGCCAATTACGACCCGCGTTTTCAACACCATAAACACACGGCTGAGCTACAGATATTAGACTTTGCCACAGACGACGTAGACTCCCCTTACAACCAAGAGTTTACACTAGATGAACTGCTCCTTGCCCTTAAATCCTGTAAAGACACTAGCCCTGGACCAGACACCATCACGTACGGTATGATCCAGCATCTTAATCAGGACAACCTGATTAAGATGTTAGCATTGTACAATGAGATTTGGGCATCTCGAACGTTCCCAAACTCATGGCACTTTGTGCACATCATACCGATACCCAAAGAGGCTGGTCGTCTTATGAATCCCACTTCATTTCGTCCTATTGTGTTGACTTCTTGTCTATGTAAGGTCATGGAACGTATGGTAAACAATAGGCTTCTTTTTGTTTTAGTCAAAGAATATGTTAAATGATCAACAATGTGGCTTCCGTAAATACAGATGTTCACTAGATCATTTAATGAATTTGGAGCATTGTATTTCAGAGGCATTTGCCAATAAAGAATTCATGATAGGGGTGTTCTTGGACATCCATAAAGCCTATGATATGACATGGCGACACGGTATACTAATGAAGCTCTATGCTTATGGTTTAAGAGGAAATTTGCCTATTTTTATTTCAAATTTCTTAAGGGACAGGACTTTCTCTGTCAAATTGCCCCGTAACGTAACATCGGATATATTTATCCAGGAAAACGGGGTGCCACAGGGAAGTGTGCTTAGTCCTACTTTATTTAGTATTATGATCAATGATATTCTGTCATCAGCTCCCATCCCCAGGAAGCTTAAATACTCACTCTATGCTAACGATTGTGCAATATGGCACTCCTCCCGCAATGCACAATTTTCGGCTGGGCGGATTCAAGCAGCCCTTGACTCCGTCCACCAATGGGCCTTGCAGTGGGGATTTAAGTTTTCAGTCCATAAGTGTGCCACTGTAGTTTTTACAATTCGTTACGTCTCCGATTTGCGTTTATTTTTGGATAATCAAGCTGTACTTTTTCAAAATTCTGTAAAGTTTTCGGGCCTCCACTTTGATCGCAGAATGAATTTTAAACTTCACGTTAATACTTTGCTTGCTCGTTGTGATAAACCATTAAATGTCCTTAAGTACCTAGTGGGTACTACATGGGGTACCGACAGAAAATCTTTATTAATGGTGTATAAGTCCCTTAACGATCAAAGCTAGACTATGGCGCACAGGTGTATGGCTCGGCATCCGATGCCACGCTGAAAGGATTGGATGTGCTACAGGATAAATGTTTGTGAATGTGTCTTGGAGCCGTCCAGTGTACCCGTGTAGCTCATATGGAAGTGGAGGCAAATGTGCCTCTCCTCCATATTCACCGTGACCACCTGGCCTTTTCGTACGGCATATGAGCATATAGGAAAAGTAATATCGGCAATGTGGCCTGTACCTCCCTGTGTCAATACCACCATCTCATGCAGGGGGTGCGTCGGCCACTTGCCGTTCGCCTCCACTTACTGACTCAGGAGCTTGGTGTGGATTCCAGTGACTCTGACAAGTTGGTGCTTAAAAATATAGCGCCTTGGGAGCCACCCAGCTTTACTGTTGATGTTACATGGCTCCCAGCACCAAAGGCCAAGGCGCCGGAGGCGGAGGTCCACCACTTGTTTCGTAACATCATCATTCGTCACTTGGGGTCCCACCACTTGTACACTGACGGCTCCAAGTCGAGTGAATGTGTGGGTGCAAGTGTGTGGTCGACTGAATGTGCCCTCAGGTATTGGCTGCCAACTCATACATCTGTGTTTACCTCCGAACTTTTTGCTATTGAGAAAGTCATAGACTATGCTCTCAATTATAGGCATGACTCATTTGTCATATCTTCAGACTCGAAATCAGCCCTTCAGGGAATTGCATTTTGTACTACGGACTCTCACGAGATCCAGGGCCGCATCGTGAATAAGTTGCATTCATGAAACAAGTCATTCACGCTGATCTGGGTGCCTGGTCATTGTCATATCTATGGCAATGAGCAGGCTGACTTACTTGCAAAGTCGGCTGTAGAGCTCGGGGAGACTTGGGATGTTCCTCGTGATCTACGGTCGAGTCTCTCTCTTGGAAAGAAATCAAAAAATCTTCTGTGGCAAGGTCAGTGGACCAGACTAAATATTCCAACTTGTAAGCCGCACCTGGGCGACTGGGACGCTGCCAACCGCCCCAGTCGCCTTGAAGAAAAAGTATTGGCACGGCTACGGCTCAATGCCACCATTTTAACTCACATGAAACCATATATGGAAAGACGTTTCACACCGCACTGTGGCATCTGTAATGCGGTGTTATCTATCAGTCATATCATCCTCTGCTGTCGGCGATTTATTCGTGAACGTGCTTCACTTATAAATTACTGCGGTGCAGCAGGCGTCCCCTTCACCCTTTCCACCATCCTGGGTGATGGGGACATTGTTATGACTGATAAATTGATGGCTTTCCTGAGAGAGACCGGACTGATCAGAGTGATGTGACTTTTTTACTGTATGGTTATAGTTTTTATTAGCTGTAAATATGTATATATAGTACTGTTAATTAGGGTTTACAGTTGACGTATTTGAAATAGTTCTTCCACCTGCTGATCTATTTCTAATATTGATGTCCCCTACATTAAACCCCCGTTCCTCGACTAACAGTCACCAGCTGATGAGTGCAAGTGTGCAATATAGGAAGGTATTGGGCACTTGCAGTCGATGGTGGTCTGCTGGGCGAGGTTCTTCACTTTTTGTACAAATTATGTAAATACATTATACCATCTTCCTTAAGTTATTCTAATTAGGGCCGACGGCTGACATATATGGAAATGCTCCTGACTCGTCTGGTTCCCTTTCATATATTGATGTCCCCTATATTAGGTTGTGCCTCGACTGACAGTCACCAGGTGATGAGTGCAGGTATGTAATGCAGAAAGGCATTACATATCTGCTGTTGATGGTGTTCTCTTGGTCGAGTCTTTTTTACCATTAGTGTAGGTCTAGTTATTTGTCTCTTAGGATTTAGTATAGGTTAGCGATTTGTCTGTTAGGTGATTAGTTTTAGGGTCTTTAGATTAGGCATTTTAGTTTATAAGTAATATAAGGTTAAAAATATAAAAAATAAAAATAAAAATAAAACTACAAAAAGATAATAAAATAAAAATTATATATATATATATATATATATATATATATATATATATATATATATATATATATATATGTACGTGTGCATGAAAGTGTGAATGTTCATATGCATGGATGTGTGTATGTATGTATGTATGTATATATATGTTCGTATATATATGTATGTATGTATCAATGTATATACATATATATATATTTTGCCTTAATGACCAGGGGCTCCGGCCTCAATGGTCGATAGGCAAAAAAAAAAAAAAAAAAAAAAAAGTGACATAAGAAATCATTAATATGAACCAGGAACAGGGTTGGTGCCAGAACTGATCCCTATGGCATGCCGGGGGAGGCGGTGGCTGAATCGGTAGAGAGGCGGCCTGCAGTCCTAATGGACCCAGGATCGAATCCCGGCTGGGGCAGGGAACAGTTTAAGGATTTGAATTTCCTAAAATGCGGACTTTCCTGATCTACCAGATGACCCGCCGACGTGTCATAAAAGTACCCCCGCTAATGCCAATACACCAGTCCTGTATGAGACAGTCCTAGCATGTATTCAAAATGGACGATGGGTGTTAGCGCCGAAGTGGTGACATGTGGAGATGTAGGAGGACTACTGGGCCTTGGGATAGGTGACTGCCCCCAAGAAATAGGCCCTGAGCCTTTGCCCAGAGTCGGACACGTAAACAAAACAATAAATAAAAAAAATAAAATATACATCTTTTTTTTTCTCTCTCTAATTTTTGTGTAGGTGAGATATGAGGAAAGCAGAGGAACAAAACGTGTTAGTCCATAGCAGGGGAGTTTGGACAACAGGGAACGGTGCTACACTCCAAAAGCTTTAGAAATATCAAAGGTTACTGCATGAGTTTCTGCATGTAGGTCGATTGATTGATGGATGATAATTATGAGTCAGGAGATTATGTCAATAGTGGATCTTTCGTGGTGAAAACCATATTGTCTATCACTAATTAAGTTGTTGGATTCAAGATGTTTAACAATGTGCTTATTAATTACAATTTCAAATACTTTACCAAGAGAAGACGTGACAGCTATTGGGCTGTAATCAGAGGGGTCAGAGGAACTTCCTTTCTTTGGAAGTGGGTGGATATTGGCTGATTTCCATGAATTAGGGAATGAAGAAGTACGTATATACATAGTCTGAATAATTTAGCTAAAACAGAGGCAAGTTCTGGGGGACACTTTTTCAAAACAATTGGAGAAATTCCATCTGGGCCTGGAGCTTTGTGGTAAATTGTCTAGGATGGGTTTTACATATCTTGTCTGTATTTTCAGTGGAACAATTTCAGGAGAGTCAAATTCTAGCACTTGGACATTCTGGCTGACTACGTCTATGGTACAGTTCCTGGCAAATGTACTGGCAAGGATATTAGCTTTCCTACGTGGGTCATTTGTAATGTTGCCATTTGATGATTTTACTGGGGGAGTGGATGATGACTTGTTAAGTTATTATTGAATTAATTGAGAGCTGACCAGAATATTCTATTGTCATTAGGTTTGTTAAGTAGTTTTGGTGCTTGATTTTGAGGAAAATTTGATTTAGCGAGATTTATAACAGCTTTTGCATGGTTTCTAGCAATTTTCCATTAACAGAGTGATTCAGATATTTTTTTTTTCTTTAAAGTAAGAATTATATGATAATGACTTCTGGTCCGTTGCTTTGGCACAGTTGCTATCAAACTATTTTGGAGAGTTCGATCTTTTACTGAAGTGCTGACTTGGTATGAATAAATCCATACCAACAAGTATTAAGTCATTAATGTGGGACTGGGTAGAACTGACATCACTAGAGAAGAAAGACTGGTATGGAATGTCAGCAAGATAAGTTCTAAATCCATCCCAGTTTGCCATATGAAAGTGCCAGGTTCAGAATGTGGAGGCTAACTAATGATGCTTTGATGAGATTGTGGTCAGAGGATGCAAGTGGTGACAGTATTTCTATCCTGTTTTGATCTGGATTATTTGTCAGGAGTAGATCCAAGAGATGGATATTACGGTCAGGATTATCTGGTGTTCTGGTTGGTTGCTTTACCAACTGCGTGAGATTAAACGATTCTGCACACAGCTCGCACTCTAGACCAGCATCATCAGTCATGGCAGTATGCAATAACCATTCATTATGTACGTTAAAATCACCCAAAATGGTAATTTCGGTGCTAAGGGCAAGGTTAAGGTTGCCCAACTGTGTGTACTGTATATGGAGTCAAATACACTGGGTTCTGAAGAAGCATTGGGGGAACAATAGACTACACAGATATATTTGGTAATATTTAGATAATTTAGTTTATACAGTGAGTAATCAAAATTAGTTGAAGTGAAGTTTGAAACAGTGTCAACTGCATATTCATATTTGATATAACAACAGGTGCCGCCCTTGTTAAGGAAGTTTATGAGGAGATGGTAACCAGGAAAACAAAATGGGGATATTTCGATAAAGGGAGAGATTTGTGGTTCTGTGTGGAACAGGACCAGAGGGGATATGGACTGTAGGAAAAAATGAACTGAATTAAGATTGGTGCTGAGACCACGGATATTGATGAAGAATTAGGCCACACGTTCCTGCACTTCCCCGCTGACGATCATGAATGGAATTTGCACCAGTTTCCGTAATTTACTCGGTAATTAATTGATGTTCGTGTCTGAATTTGGCGACTGAGGGTTGTTTTTGCTGCCAAAACAGCGTGGATTGGAAGAAGTGTGCCGAGTAAGAAAGAGTGAGGGGAAAGCTTGTCTGTGGCAAGTGCAGCCGGAAGGCAGAAACGTGATGGCGATGTGGATTGTGATTTTTTATTTTTTTTTTTTTCACTTTGTGAAGTCATTTACTTAATAATGCAAGGTACTTTCACATATATCGAATTTTTTTGTTGAAAATTTTCTGTTTGCAGATTTTGGATTCTGTTCACATAACAAAATGCCTAAAGAGTGTAGAAATTCACCAAACAGTTCTTGTTACATTTGTGAGTGTCTCATGCTCAATCAATACAGAAGACGATTAACTCGCTATGTGAGGAAACTTTATGAGCTATACTTTGGCAGCGAAGTCGATGACAGGACAAGCGCTGGGCACACCACGTATCTGTTGTGTGAAATGCACGAGTGATAACTTCATCAAATTGGTGGTTGACATAATCCAGTGCTACCATTGCTTAGGTTGCAACATGTCTCTCAGGGTTGACAGCCTGCATTGACACCTGTCGTCCTTCCTGGAGAATGCATCTAATGTCAGTGATGGGCATGGGGAACGCTTTCACCAAGACTTAACCAGAATGGAAAACCTTTACAAAGGAAAGTGGAGCTCCACCATCCTCGCTGACTTCTGCTGGACTTTGAAACGGGTCTGAAATTGGGCAACACTGGAGCAACGCACTAGCGTAAACTTACAGATTCATGTGTGTCTGCGGAAGTTGCTCATTTTCACAACCATCGTACCCAAAGGTGCCGATACGATGTGAGAGGGTGTACCTGTAAATAATAATGGCACTGGTAATGTGAATAAAAAAACTGCAGTGTTGTGTCATGCCTGTGAAAATATCGTAGGCTAAGTTATTCCACAACACCTGTGAATGAACTCATTAGATAGATTCAGGTACAGTCTTGAAAATATAAATACATTTTGTGTAAAACTGTGACACGATAGGAAGAAATGGTTTTCACATTCATAATCAGCACTTTGCAATTGACAGTAAAAAACAAATCTGAATTCCGTTTTTTTCTCAGTTGTAAAATCTGTTGGACTGTGTACTGATTATCCTTATCATCAAACTATGTTAGATTTTAGCACTCGAATCCAAGCATTAATGAACAAAAAACTCATTCTGACACACCAAACTTCAGACAAGGACATCGCAAACCCAATACTGTATCCACTGTGCGGCGAAGTTATCAAATGTTTCTTAATAAATAACTTACATTACATTGTTTTATTACGGCTGATAATCTATCTATCTCTCTGTTTCAGTAACTATTTATCAGTTACCTGTCAATCTATCCACCTAACCATTTTTCTATCGATCAATCTATTCATCTATCTATTTATCTATCTATCAGTTTATCTCCCTACCTATCCATTTATCTATCTATATATTTATTTTTTTATCTGTTTATCTGTTTTATCTATCTATTTATGTATTTATCTATCTTTATCTATTCATCTACCTACTTATCTATTTTTCCATTTTTCTGTCTATCTGTCTATCTATTTATCTACCTATTTTTCAGTTTATCTGTCTATTTATCTATCCATTTATCTATCAGTCAATCAATCTATCTATCTATCTGTCTGCTTACCTATTATGTATTTATCTGTTTATATGTTTATTTATCTACTTACCTATCTATTAATCTATTTATCTATGTATCAGTATTTATCTATCTATTTATGTATTTATCTATCTGTCTATTTATATATCTACATATCTATCTCGGTTTCTATCTCGGTCTTTCTATATCTCTGTCTGCCTGTCTGTCAGTCTATATCAGTCTATATCTATCTATATCTATCTATCAATCAATCAATATCTATCTATCTATCTATCTATATCTATGTATCAGTCAATATCTGTCTATATCTATCTACCCATCTCTGTATATCTGTCTATATCCATCCATCTGTCTATCTATCTATGTCTATCAGTCTATCTATATCTGTGAATATCTATCTATATCTACCTATTTATATCTATCTATCTATATCTGTCTATCTGTCTGTCTTTATCTATGTCTATTCATTTATATCTATCAATCTATCTATATCTGTCCTTCTTTATCATTATCTATGTCTATCTCTTTATCTATATCTGTCTATCAATCTATATCTGTCTGACTATATCTATCTATATCTATATGTATCTACCAATATCTAGTGTCTATCTGTCTATCTATAGCTATACCTATCTCTATCTATCTACCTATGTCTCTGTCTATCTATAGCTATATCTATCCATATCTCTTCCTATATGTCTATATCTATCTGTCCATCTATATCTATCTGTCTTTATTTATCTATTTATATATCTATATCTATCTGTCTTTATTTATCTATCTATATATCTATATCTATCTACTTATCTATCTCTATCTATATCTATTTCTATCAATATCTACACTATATCAATCTATATCTATATCTATCTGCACCTAAATCTTTCCATATCTCTCTCTCTCTCTCTCAATTTATCTATATTTTATCTATATCTACATCTATCTATCTATATAGATCTACATCTATATTTATCTGTCCATATTTACATCTATCTGTCTATCTATCCGTATCTATCTATCTTTTTTTTTGTGAGGACGAAGGAACCAAAGGCAACGAGCCTGAAAACTATTCCTTCCAAGAGAAAAACAAAATATAAGAGAGAGCCAAATTCAAGATCCGATCATTTTGAGATGCCTGGACACACAGCGTTTGAAAGACTGGAGATCATAGGAAGTAGGAAATACAGACAGAGGGAGACAGTTCCAGAGTTGACCTGTTGCATAAATGAAGGACTGGGAGTAACGGTTAACTCTTGGATTAGAGAGTTGGATAGAAAAGGGAAGAGAGTTTGCTGCTAGACGGGTGCTACGCGTCCGTCGTAGGGGTGGAGGAATGCATGCAGACAGTTCAGAGGAGCAGTGACCATTGAAGTAGCAATAGAAAAGAGATAAAGATGCAACAGTGCGGCGAAGAGACGAAGGTTGAAGGGAGTCAGTAAGAGGAGGAGAGTTAATGAGGCGAAAAGCCTTTAGACTCCACCCTATTGAGAAAAGCTGTATGTGGGGAGCCTCCCCACACATGAGAGTTGTATTCTACACAGGGGCGGATAAAACCCCTGTATAGAGTCAACAATTGTGCAGCGGTAAAGAAGGAACGGAGTCGGCTTAGCACACCCAATCTTTTGGAAGCAGATTTTAGAAGAGATGTAATATGATCTTTCCAAGACAAATCCCGAGTAAATGAAACCCCAAGCATGTTCAAGGATGATGCAGGATTAAGCTGAATATTATCTATATCTCTCTATATCTACTGTAGATCTATCTATAGATATCTATCTATATCTAACTATATCAGTCTATATCTATGTCTATCTAGATCTACTTCTACATATAGCAAAATCTATGTATAATTCTGTATATCTAAATCTATCTATCAATGTCTCTATATCTATATCTATCTATCTATATAAATATATATCTATATCTATCTATACAGTGTCTATCAAATATGTATCTACCTATATCAATCTATCTACCTTTATCTATCTATCTGTATCTATGTATGTATGTATGTATCTATGTACGTATCTATCTATCTATCTACATCTATCTATATATCCATAACTATCTATCAATATCCGTCTATGTATAACCATCTACATCTACCTATATGTATCTATATCTAATTATATCTATCTATCTATATCAATATCTATCTGTATGTATCTGTCTGTCTATATCTATCTATATAATGTGTGTGTGTGTGTGTGTGTGTGTACAGAAAGAAGCACAAGTAAAAGTCTGTAATTACAGTACGCGGGTGATTAATTAGCTCGTAACTACAGTAAAGTAGATGACGAATGAGGCATAAAGTTTTCTCTGATTGTGTGTACAGTCCAATTTGTTGAATGATTACACAGAAGGTATAAAGTTATTATACAGAACAGTTTTCCTGTTACGTATAAATCTTGAAAATCAGTGGTTCCTTAAAAAAATGGAAAACCTCAGCCATCGTGCTGTCACTCACTACATTCTCAGGTTTTAACACCCAAGGAAGTGCATAAAGGACACCTTGGGCATTTGAAGTTTGTTGCAGATGACTGCATGGACGCATTCCTGGGAGATATCCAACTCAGTGGCAATGTAACGCTCCATTACTCGTCGATCTGCCATGATTGACCAGTAATGGAGTGTTACATTGCCATTGAGTTGGATACCTCCAACCTTGTAACCTTTCCACCCTCCTTGTAAGAACTGCTTCCTCCTGTCCTTCCCTTCTTCTGTTCCTCCACTTCATTTCAACCTTGACTTTCACCACCACCAATTGGTGGTCAGAAAGTCCACTCCTCCAACCTCTATTATGCTCGAGCATCCATTACACACCTTCTCATTTTGTCATCCACACACCCATAATCAATCATTGCCTTCCGTACATTCAGTTCACCACCCACCCTTTTCATTACTCGCCACGTATACCTGGGCATCATTTTTTTTGTCTGAAATGCGTATTGGACTATCACCAACTCCCTCTCGGCACAAATGTTCACTAGAGCACTGCCATTCTAATCTACTTCTGCAGGCACAGCCCACTCACCCACTACTCCATCCACCTTCACATTCCCTACTTTTCCTTTCATATCTCCAGTCAAAAACACTCTCTCATTCCATTCAAACTTTTCCATGCATGCTTCCACATTTGTCCAGAACTCTTCTTTGACCCTGCTTGCACGATCTTATGTTGGCGAATTCACACACACAATCGCCCACACCTGTAGTCCAACTTTCAATCTTATCCATACAATTCTTGAGCCAGCTGATCCATACTCTCTTGCATTCTCCTTCCATCTCTTGCACACAACAATACACATTCCTTCATTTGTCCGCTCATTCTCACTCACTTTGTGCATATACCCCATCCATACTCCCATTCTCTCACACTCTCACCTACTCATTTAGTTTCAGTTAATCCACATACATCCACTTTTGCACCCTCAAACACCTGGAGAATCTCTCTCTCTTTCACCTTATCATTTGTACCCCTTACATTCCATGTCGCAACCCGTACCATCTCCTTTGTTCGGTCCTTAGTCGTCACCTGTGGGTCAGTCTTGGTCCGAGGCTACTTGTTCGAATATTTTAGTTGTTTTTCAGGAAGGGGAACTAACGCTCTGCCAACCCACTTGTTGTCACGTAGGGAACACGTGTTGGTTAGTTATAAGGTTACCACCCAGTATTTTAAATGATTTCCTGGTTTACAGGAAACCATTTGGTTTGCCACTCAGTGTTGAGCTACCCTTAAAACAGAGTACCGTTACAATAAGTGGGTGAATGATGGGCACCCCCACCTACCTCATAATTATGTGACTTGCATGTATCAATGTTTATTTGACAATTTGTTATTGTTCTGTTACATGATACCTCTCAGTAAGATGACACTGTGTTAAGGATAAGGACAGTGGTAACAGTCCTATTAGGTTTAGCTCAGAGTTGGCAATAACCCGGGCGAGTTAAGTTCTAACGAGTCACTCCGCAAGTTCCCCGTTTTCTTTAGTGAGCCGGATGCATCGAATTTCCTTGATAGTGACGGTGGGAAGCCTGATAAATTCTCAGAACTGTCACTTATACCCACTTTAAAGAAAGATTTATCTCTCTCACCTGGTTCTACACGTTGTGTTAAAGTACATAACCCCTCAATTGCAAACTTTAGCATCTTGACGCAGACCAGTAACACGAATTCTTCTACTCTGGGTACACAACAGTCTCTCAATTTGCAGGGTTTAACTATACTTCAGGACAAATGTACCAATAAGCATAATAGATGGGACTGACCCTACATGGAAGGTGTATGTATTTGTGCGGCAGATGAAAGATGAAATAGGTAGAAGGCAGTTTGCATCAGACTGTGATAAGGTAATATTTTTACGTGGTAAAATTTCACAGACCACATACACTCAAGATGGTCTCATAGGAGATGATTTTTATTGTACCTGAGATAATGCAGATGACTTCTTTGTCGAACTTGTGGCAGATATGGGCTCTTGTTTGTCTTTGCTGGGGACAATGTTGTGACTTTGCTTAGGGTTCTGCATGATTCCAACATAAAGGAAGCTTCGATGGAAATCAGGGAAGCTGCTTGCTTTGCTCAGAATGTCAAACCTTCCTTGGAGTAAGCTTTTGTTAATTCAGAGTGGCTGAATGCTGCCAAGGATGCGATTCCCCTAAAAAAATTCTTGTCCTTGCTTACTTTTGGTTGCTACTTCCAGTTCTTAACACCAAGACAACAGTGCACTGCCAAGGAAGTGGAATTTATTTTGATGCTGACTCTCCATGAGTTCAACAGTCGGATGCAAATGAAGCTGGAGTCGCAACCTGAAGCATTCCTTGTGGCCTCAGCAGTGTCCGCGCAGAGACATTGACGTGCTGAAAATCTCAAGACAGACAGAAAGTCAGAGAAGCCCAGTTCTTCTGCAACAGGTTAATGTGACCTCAATCCTTCAAGTAAATGCTCTTATTGTCACAGGTGGGTTCATCCCTTGTTAAAATGATATAAACTCCAAAGAAAACTAAAGAACAACCAAAGTACTCAGTAGGTTGCAACTGCATGCCCCCCTGCACTGGGCACACCCTCATCATCAACACCTAACCTACAAAAAAAGTGGTGTCGTTACCACAAGTCCAACGGGCACTGGATGAGCGAGTGCCTTTCTCCCCCAGGGACTGCAAACCGGGTTGGTAGTACTCAGAGCACTGCTCTGTCATCAGGGGAAGCCCAGCAGCCCCCATTCCCCGACCAGGGGTAGATTCTGATGTTGGAGTCAAATCAGCTACTGTGGGTACTGTTTTAGCAAATGCAGGGCCAGGACCAGATGCTCCAGTATATCATTTTTAGTCTACCATGAATTCTGTAAAATGTCCCTACTTCTTGACACTGGTTCTTATGTCAACATAATTGCAGAGGGCTCACTACAACAAATCGAGTGTCAATTGGGGAAAACCTTTTCACCTTCCGCCACTTGGTTTGATGGGACTTAATGGTGCTCACTTAAATTTAACAGGTGTCATTAACTTGCCCTTACAGTTTGTTATATATGCTCACCCACTTGAAGCTCAGTTTTATGTGGGTCCGGCATTTGTTCATTCTTCAGATGAGTCGTTATGATTACCTGTAAAAAAACAGACTGAAATTTAACAAACTCATCACACTGTCCTGGCTGAGTTTCAACCTGAGGCCCTCGCACTTGATACGCGCGCACCTCACAACTGAGCCAAAGAGAGGATCCCCCCTTTGCCTCTAAGCAATGTGGGCTTTTATGTACCCCATTACACCATTCTTTTCTCCCCTTGGTGATTAATTAGGTAAGTTTCGAACACACGGTAGCATAGCATCAGAGGCCTCCACTGGGGACGCTGCAGAACACACCAGGCAGCTCATCCCCAGGATGTAAGGACTAGGACGCTGCCAGCTAACCAGCAACATCATTGCCCTCCAAGCCTCGCCTCACATCCCACTCTGCTGCCAACCAATGTAAAGACTGAACTGAAGCTTAACAAATTAATCACACTGTCCTGGTCAGGATGCGATCTCAGGCCCTCGCACTTGATACGCGCACACGCTACTACTGAGCCAAAGAGAGGATCCCTCCTTTGCCTCTAAGCAGTGCGGGCTTTTACATACCCCATTACATGCCTATTCTCCGTGAGCAAGGAGTAGAGATCGAGACTAGTTCCAGTTCAGTTGCATATTTAAACAGGCCCTACCAGAATCTTTGCCATTGCTTCATGCACCTTCTGCAGTGGATGGAGCTTACTCCACATTATTTGCTAGTGACGTTAACCCTATGCAACTCAACACTCAATCTTCCACCTTGTCTAATGAAGTACCACCTATGGGTAATGATGACTCAGTTCTTCTTCTTCTGCCAATTTAAATGAAGTCATGGCAAATGCACATGAGACCAGTGCAGTGATAATTGACTGCAGGCAGTTACAACCGGATGAGCTAACTCATGTGACTATTCGTTTGCCTGGCATGAAAGAGGGAATGGACGCTATCAGTTTGCCTGAGACTGTGCTTTTGGAAGGATTTTCCCATGAGTCAACATTAACCACCGTTTCCAAGAATGGTCAAATACATGTTCTAGTTCATAACTGAATGAAGGGAGTACTTAAGTTAAAAGTGGGAGTCTGCTTGAGGAAGTGTCTTGTCTACCCTTCCACTGTTACTAAAGAAATTTTGCCTTCTATAGAGGTTGTGTCTGGCCTGAGACCAGCGCAGGAGAACCCGTCATCTAGTAAATCCTTTTATCAGAAGGATGAATCTCAGCTGAACCAGATTGACTTTCCCGAATTTCAGACTCAGTTGTTACAGGACCTTGAACAGAATTGAGGAGCTGTGACCCTAGTGGGCTAACCGTTAGGACATACAAGTTTAGCACATCACCATATTGTGCTGAAACCAGGTACTGATCCTGTTTACATGCTTGTGTATCATCTTCACCATTCTCAGAGGCAGGTGGCTGATAAGTTGGTTAAGGAGATGATTGAGTCAAGCTTAGTCCGGGATTTGACTTCTCCTTGGAATTCGCACTGTTTCTGGTGCCTGAGAAGGATGGTACCATGAGACCGGTTATAGATTATCGCCACATGAATGTGAAGACAGTCCCAGATCTTTATCCCTTTCTTCATTTGACTGGTCTGTTGCAGAATCTGGGGAGAATAATAAGGTGTTCTCTTCTCTGGATCTTATCTCAGGTTACTGGCAAGTCCCTCAGCATGTGGACTCCTGTCATCGCACAGCTTTCAGCACTCCTGATGAGCATTTTGAATTTGAGGCCACCCTTTGAGCTTCATAATATCCCTCTATGTTTTCAGAGGTTAATTAATGAAATGTTTACAGGACTTTTGGGGAATACTGTGTTTGCCTTCTTAGATGATGTAGTGGTTGTTAGCAAGGATGTGCCGAAACATGTGAGGAAACTCCAACAAGTCTTTGCCAGACACAAAGAGGCCGGTTTGGAAGTTAAGTTTTCTAAGTGTAGGTTCCTGAAGAAGGAATTGTCTTTCCTGTGTCATGTTGTTGATGGCAGAGGTATCTGGATGGCTGATGACAAGGTCACGGCTATCCGAGATTTCCCTAAACCTACCTCAGTTACTGCAGAGCACAGCTCCTTTGGACTGTCAGGGTGCTATCAACAGTTCATTCTAGGGTATGCAAACATGGCCTCTCCTCGTACTTCAATATAAAACAAGGAGGTTCCCTTTGTCTGGGGATCTGATCAGAAGAGACCCTTCACTGATTTAAAGGTGGCATTGGTCTCTGTGCCTATCCTATCCTTCCCAGACTTCGATAGGCCATTTGCATTCATTACCATTGCTTCTGAATTCAGATCCTGGTGCTGTTCTGACCCAGCATGATGCGTCTGGTTCGTACAAACCACTAGCTTCTGCTAGTTGGGTTCTTAAAGATGCTGAAACATGCTTTTCTGTGACGCATTTGGAAGCCTCAGGTGTCGTATGTGCTCTCAAATATTTCTGTGACCTTATCTTTGGGGATGACATTGTAATTTTCACAGATTACATGGCCATAACCTGTCCATTCAAAGGTCGCAGTCTGTCTGGCAGATTAAGCAAGGTGGTTCTTGGTCATTCAGGACTACCATCCTGACATGATATTTACCTTGAATGGTGAATGTTGTGGCTCACCCACTGTCATGGAATGTTCCTGTCACTGCAGTTATGGCAGACACTCTGTCCACTCTCTCTTGACAGGATTCGGTCTGCTAAAAGGAGTGATTCCAAGTGGTCTTGTGTTGTTTGCACTCTTGAGTAAGGCAATCCTCTTACTGATAGGGATGTCCCAGGATCATTGACTAATTATGTCTTGATAGATGGTGTCTTAGTGCGGCGTCTGGACTCCGACGTAATTCATGTTGTGCTTCCTTCTGAGCTAATTCAGGATGTGTTGGTTCCTGAACATGCCTTTTCCCAGGCGGGTCATCCTGGGGTGGAACGTTTTTTACTGCAGGTTCATAGACTTTTCTACCAGCCTATGATGCTCTCTGGCATTAAAGCCCACTTCCAATGTTGTTTGTAGTGTGCTTAGCACAAGGGCTCAACTGGTCCTCCTGCTCTAATGCTGTACCGGACACTTCCTAAGCCATGGGACATGATAAGCATAGACACTCTCAAGCTTCCGTGTAGTGATAGAAGTATGGAGTACTTATTGGTGTGTGTGTGTGTGTGTGTGTGTGTGTGTGTGTGTGTGTGTGTGTGTGTGTATAGATCACTTCAGTAGGTATGTGGTTTTAACTCCTTCACCGGAAAAGTCTACCTCTCCATCCCCATGCACTGATCAAGCGTCTATTTCACCTATTCACAACTCAAAAGGTTTTGCTGCCTGACAATGGTTATGAGTTTTGAAATTAGTTAGTGAGTGAGCTTTGCTCCCAGTTTAACATTGCCCAGAGTTTGTTGTGGCACGTCATCCTGCTTCAAATGCTGCAGCTTAATCGAAGGGACAGGCAGGAAGATTTTGGAGGCTCTTCATCATGTGGTTCAGGGTTGCCACTCATCCTGGGATGAATGGATTCCTCAGATAGCTTCTGCCATAAACAGTTCTATAAATGCCTCTTTAGGAGAGTCACCTCACTTCGTTCTATTCAGCGAGGACAAGCGACTCCCACATACTCTCCTCCTGCAGCATCCTATTCCTGTGTATAATGTTAACAATTGTGCTAAGGTTCATATAGATGTTAGCCAGGACATCTTTGGTAAGGTTTATAATACACTGGATGCCTCTTGTCAGTTGATGGTAGATTGCCAGCACCAACACGCACAACCTAGTGATATTGTTACTGGTGGCTTGGGCTTCGTGGCTGAGCTTGACCACTCTTCTAATCTCTGTCCACGTTTCTCGGACCCATGGCACGTTATTCAGGAGAAGCTGGGTAATAAGTTGCATGTTCTGGAGTTACATACCAGTGCTGGGCGAGTTGCACACACTGACATTTAAAAGAAGGTTTGTGTCTATTTTCCTGTCCTTGTCGGTGGATGCTGAGTTCTCCCAGTCTTCTTCAAATCCTTCTTTGTCGTCATCTGCAGTAGCATTGATGATTACTGGAGTAAGCTCTGTCCATCACGCCGTACGTAAGTCATTCCTATGAAACTGCATTGTTCAGTTTATAGTTGAATTTTTTGCGGATCATGGTGACTACACTTCACCTTTACCTTGGGCTTCTGATGTCGATCCAGGCATTCCCTGTTCCCAGTGTGGTACATACTGGCTTGCTTGTGGCTCCCGAGGGCTCTGTTCTGATTGTGGAAGATGTAAAAGTCAGATACGGCATTCTCTCCCCCCCCCCCACTGGTCAGGTCTTGCTGCAGTTGCTTATCCTGGCCCAACATTTAGATGGCTTGAGAGGGTTCTTCCAGCCCCTTCTCACCATGGATTCCATGAATGCCAGTACCTTGGAACCAGCACTGGACACATCTCTACATCTTGCAGGCGAGAGGATGGGCATGCTCCGTGACTGGATTCTTGACCTGTCTGATCAGTTCCCAACCAGCACACTAGATGCAGGACGCACATCTGCATGTTTTCGACAACATCGTGGGTTATTCAACTTAGGTGGGCTGGTTCCTTCCAAACATTTTCTTATTCTGTTGGAAATCCCAGTCAACGGCCTACCCCACCTCTCATCTGCTGCCACTTTAGCATCACACCCATCCCTTCTTGTCCTATTTCTCTTTTCTTTACACCTGGCATATGACACCTGATTCTTCCTCTGCAGCCATACGTCATATTCATGTCTCTTCTCAGCTACAGCCATACTAACTTCACACCACCATTCACTTCCCTTTCTTACACCACCACCCACTCGTCTCACACCGCACACCTCTTCCACATACCCCACCACAGCACCTTTCAAGAACTGCCACTCCTCCTCCACACAGCCATTTTCCTGATCTTTCACTGTACTCCACTCATCTTTCAGCTTTTACTGATACTCCTGCATTCTCTTTTATACAACTCACATACTTTCAAAACCTCCGTACCACACCCAACTCTCCTAACTCTCACCTACTTCATACTTACTCTCTACTTTCTCTTCACCAGGTAGTGGTCAGACATACCTCTTTCTTCCCCTCTCAAAACTTTCACATCCAGGAATCATCTTCTTACATTCCCAGACACAACCATATAGTCCATCAATGCTCTATCAACAACCCTTCCATACTTCTGTCTCGCCTACTTACACTTACGAATATCTTTCGTCTCAAACGAGGTATTTCAAATCACCATCTTTCGCTCAAAACACATCGACTGCCACTCTCTTCCCATTATCATTTCTTCCAGGCACACCATGCATACGAACGACACCTTCAACTGCTATTTTTCCCATTCTAGTGCAGATCTCTCATCATTAGCACATTCACATTTGCTCCAAAATTCTGTAGACAATCATCATCATTCCAGGACTCTCTCCCCTCATGTATCTCACTAACAGACCCATATGCATTCACAAATACCCACAGCTCATGCCCAAATTTCGCTTTCACGCACATCAGTCTCGATGCCACCTCCTTCCATTCAGTCACAAACTGCTGCGTTTCTGGGCTCACTAACAAAGCCTCTCCTTCTCTAGCTCTTTATCCATCAATACCTGACATCCCTCCAGTCACACTTCCAAACTTAGATTCACCTTTCCCTTTCATAATTGTTTCACTCAAAGCTAACATATCCAACTTCCATCTCACAAACATTCTCCCAGTCTCCTCCCGTTACGCATAACAACATCGATAAATAATACTGATTTGATATTAATTTCCTTTTCAGGTAGGCCGGATAGTGTAGAATAAGATTTCTTCCCTCTTTTCTTTAAAGTTTCCATGAAGGTTTTTCGATGCTGCATATTGGTCCTATTCACTATTTCTTGCTGACTTCGGCTGGAGGGTTTAGTGGATGGGGGGGAGGAGAGTCTTTCTGCTCTTCCATTCTTGTTTTGTAACTGATAAAATTGATTTGCCACTGTTGTAAACTTCCTTAAATCAAATAGCCACGAGTGGACCAACAGGTCTCTTACTGTATGCTTTCCTTTGTACTCCCTTTATAAACTCTCCTTGTTCTCCCTTTAGCATGTTGCACCACCATTTGGTACCAGTGTGTCTTCCTATTCGTATAAGCATTTGTTTGATATTTTCCACCCAATGATTTCTAGCCCAGGTCTGCATGATAGTCATGTTGACAGCTGATGGTCTTTGCTGTTACTCATTGCGCTGCATGAGATGGGGCTTATATCTTACAAAGCCTTGTATTTGGCATCAAAGGCAGCATGGCAGTTGGGCACAAACCAAGGCTGGACAGTAGGTGGTTTACTCTACGACCCTGTTCTTCAAGCTGCACCTCATACACTGCTCAACCTGCCATTCAATGTCACCTGGTAGCAATCCTTCCCAGACTTTCTGCAGGAACTCTTCTCTGAGTCCCTCCCAGTTCGCTGCTTCCTAGCTGCAGAGTGTACGTGCATAACTCATTTCTCCAGGCCTTTTAAAGATGTTCTTTGTGAGTACTGCCATGTGATCAGAACTTCTCACGAACGCCAGTGGTGAGCAGCTTACCATATTTGAGGGAATGTCTGTTATAACAGGATCAAATGATAATCTAAAAGAGTGTGTAGGGAAGGTGACATTATGTATACTCTAGGTCAAACACTGCTATTAAGGAGTTGAAGGCTGCTTGAATGTGTGTTGGTTTTAGTCTCAATTGTTTATAATATTATTACACTGATTGGAAGTAAGCAATTGATCCAGGTTGCCTACCAGAAAATCTAGCAGCGTTGTCCCCTATGAGTCAAGGCCGGTAAAAGACAAAACACAGTGTTCCCTAGCCTTCATTATCAAATAATTTAAACACCCATATTTCAAGATCATTAAGGAGGGGGAAATCTAATACAGCACTTGGATATTAAGACTTTTCCTATAACACAGGGCAATTTCATCTCCTTGAGTTGTCCTATACTTCCGAATCCCCGAGTAATATCCTTTAACTCAGGCATACATATCCGCCCTGTCATCCAAGAAGGTTTCACACACAAACACTAGGTCAGTCTTGTTCTCAAGACTGAATCGATGCTTCAGTTCCCAAGGATTTATTTGGAAACCCCTTTCATTAGATGGCACTATCCACATTTCATTCTTTTTATTGCATGGATGAAGTGAATGGATACGGAATGTAGTTCCACCGGATGTGTTAGGTGCGGTACTGATACTATTTGGAAAAAGTCAGGGGTGCCCAAACCTGATACCCAAAAGAAGAAACCTTCCTGTTTGTACCACATACAGCGCTAACTGCCTTCTTACTGATCTTCTTGACATCTTGGATAAGCTCCAGCTGCATCTGGTCAGCTATACGTTCCCGGCTGTATTGGGCTGAGCGATTATACCCCTCCAAGGGACCAACTGCCGCAAACCATGGTCCTGGGAGTGACATGTGCGACCATAGTGATATCATTTGAATTGCGATCCTTGGCCCTCTTTCCTTGGTCTCCTATGACATATCCATTTCTCTATTCAGTGGGCTTTTCCAAGGTTGTCTAGCAAGATACTTCTTCCTGTTTCGATTCTGGGGTGACTGCAGCCACATGCTGATTATGGAAAGGTGATCGTGAAGGGTCTGCAGCCACCTGTGTAAGGAATGTGCTGTTATTCTCTCTCCTGACCACTTGCTGTTGTCTTGCTTCCTCACCTGGGTGGTTATATGAATTCTGCAGTTCAAGGAGGAGAGGGGAGTGTCCTCTGTTTCTGCCTTTACACCCCTCACTACTGCACAAAAGCTTACCAGATGTAAGCTTCATCACTCCTCAGTAAACTTGTTCCACCCTCTCGATCTTTGCAGGGTTGACCCTGTACAGTATAGACTTTTGTTGTAGAGCATCTCACCAATGCGTACCTGAGCTGCCATGAGGATGTCAGTAATCGATATGGCATCCACAAGTACCCGTCTCTTTTGTGCAAGTTCTACAGCATTTTTGAAGTTGTTTAACTGATACCTGGTAGAAGCTAATTCTTTCCTCAGACTCCTCGCCATCGACACTAAGTCCCTTGACAACCTCCCCATTTCGTCATCTCTCTCTCTCTCTCTCTCTCTCTCTCTCCCTCCCAAGCACCGCAGCGAAGAATATTAAGTTTTTGGTGGAGGACTTGGGAAGTGACCACAAAAAGAACAGAAGGAATACAGTAACAGTATGAGAGAGAGAGAGAGAGAGAGAGAGAGAGAGAGAGAGACTTTTAAAAAAGGAATAATAGTATGTGTGTGTGTGTGTGTGTGAGAGAGAGAGAGAGAGAGAGAGAGAGAGAGAGAGACTTTTAAAAAAGGAATAATAGTATGTGTGTGTGTGTGTGTGTGAGAGAGAGAGAGAGAGAGAGAGAGAGAGAGAGAGAGAGAGAGAGAGAGTCTTTAAAGACAGGCAGAATCATCAACATAGGAGCAGTAAAATGGTAATTATGCAAACTTTCAAGGCTTTTACTTTGGGTCAAACACATTTTGAAGGTTACGAGGAAGGAGCAGGGGAGGAGTGGCGTGACTGGGAGTTTGGAAAGTGAAGGGAGTTGGGAACATAAGGCGGAAAGGTGAAAATGAAGTGGCAAGAGGAGAACAAAATGGAAGTGGCAGGAGAATAGGAGTAAGCTTGAAGGAAGAAAATATTGAAAAAGCAATGGAGAAACTGTAAAAGGACGAGGGAAATGTTATGGTGATAAAGGGATAAAAATTTTATGGATGCTGCAATAAAAACGATTGTTGAGACGAGAGGAAAATAAACTAACAGAAGTCATACAGCGTGAAATATATAGATTAAGTGACAGTAGGAAGAGGAAGAGGCAGACATAGATTGAGAAGAGGAGGAAATGAAAAACTGAAACAGAATTAAAGTGAGTAGGTATTACCGGTGAGTAGGCGGGGTGATATGATTATAGGAAGGACAGAATGTGAAAGGATAGAAACGAATTGGCAGGAGCAAGGGAAAAAGGAAATAGAGGAAAAGAAGATGAAGAGGAAACAAAGTGAGGGACCGGGAAATAATGTAATGGAGGGATTAATGACATTAGAAGGGTATAATAAAACAGTGCAATAGTGAACAACCCGAAAATTAATACAAAGGGGGGAAAAGAAACTGACCGTGAAACTGAATGGGGAAAAACAAAACAAAGGACAAAGGGCAAGTAACTAGGATGTAGGTGTGGTGGAGTCTGGAAAGAAGAACGGATGAAAATGACGCTTCAGGAAGAAGAAAAAGTAGATAATAATACAGTATGTACAGAGTACGAGAATACAGTATACTGAGGGGAGGAAGAAGACACTAAAAAGAAGAATTACATGATATGAGGCGTAGGAAGGGCTGGAGGCTTGAGACTGGACTAGAGGAGGGGATGAGTGAGAGACAGAAAACGAAAGAATGAAAAAAAAAAACAATAAGGTGGCAAGAAAATGTAAACAAGGAAAAGAATGGAAAAAGAGAGCAGGATAATTAAGCAGAATGGGTTACGTGGATGAGATAAAGTGAAACAAAGGATAAAGAATGGAAAGAGGGACTGAAAAAAACAATTATAAGAGAACTAAGAATATTATTAAAGACAGCACGAATATGAACAGGGAGGCTTTAGGAAGGGAAAAGGTTGTGTAGATCAGATATTCATTCTTAGAGATCTTTAGTGGAAAAGTTTCTAGAGAAGGGAAAGAAGTTGTATGTGGCTTTCATGGATTTGGAGAAAGCATATGACAGGGTGGATAGACAAGGATTGTGGAAAGTGTTAAGAATATATGGAGTAGATGGGAAGTTGTTGAATGCTGTGAAGAGTATGTACGATGGTGCGAAGGCTGCAGTGCGTGTAGATGGTGAACTAAGTGAATTTTTCTCTTTGAAAGTTGGGTTGAAACAGGGATGTGTCATGTCTCCATGGTTGTTCAATCTGTACATGGATGGAATAATAAAAGAGGTACAAGGTAGGGTAGTGGATGTTGGAGTGGCCCTGGTGAGAGAGGACAGTGTTTGGAAACTCCCTGTACTGTTGTTTGCAGATGATACTGTGTTGTTGAATGAAGACGAAGGGGAGCTGCAAGGCTTGGTGGATGAGTTTGGGAGAGTGTGTAAGAAACGGAATCTAAAGGTGAATGTAGGGAAGAGTAAAGTGATGGTCTTTGAGAGAGGTGAAGTCAGTGAATGTACAGCGAGGTTGGATGGTGAGGAATTGGAAAATGTGAGTACGTTTAAGTACTTGGGTAGTGTGATGAGTAAGGATGGAGGTTTGGAGGGTGAAGTGCTTGAAAGAGTATAGCAGGGAAGAAAGGTTGCTGGTTCTTTGAAAGCAATGACAAGAAACAGGGAAGTGAGCATGGAAGTGAAAAAGTTACTACCGGAGAGTATTGTGATACCAACTCTAACGTATGGAAGTGAAGCTTGGACGTTGTTGGAAGGACACAAGTCAAGAGTGAGAGCAGTGGAAACGAGTTATTTAAGAGGAGCCTGTGGAGTCACATGGAGAGACAGGCTGACGATTGAGGATATAAAGGAACGTTGTGGTGTGGATGTGGATGTGATAGGAAGCGTTATGAGGAACACACTGAGGTGGTTTGGCCATGTGGAGAGGATGGAGGGTGAAAGACTGACGAAGGGAGTGTGCGTGAGTGACGTGGAGGGGGTTGAGGAAGGGGGAGGCAGAGGATGAGATGGAGGGATGGGGTGGAGAGGTATATGAGAGAGGGGGATGTGAGTTGGAAGCAGGGCAGTGAAATGGCGGGGGACAGGGCGACTTGGAGGCGATTTGTTTGTGGCCACCCCAAACGGGATTGAGGCGTCTGGCAATAGATAGATAGATAGACCAATATGAAGTGGCGGGACCAAGACTGGAGGAGTGTGGAAGAAAAGGAAGGGGAAAAAAAAACAGAAGAATTAAGAGACAGGGAAAGAACTGGAGGAGGATGAGGAGGAGGAACTGAAAAGAGTGAAATAGAACAGGGAAGTGGAAAAAAAAATAGAAAATATTAAGCAGGTTGTCGGATGTGGAGTTAGAAATGGGGAGGTGGTGTGGGGAGAGTAGATACAGTTGGTGAAAAATTGAAATGAAAGACAACAGAGCGAGAAAATGAAGAATAACATGGTAAGAGAAAGAGATGGAGAGAGTTAACAGAGCCTTAGAATATGAAAATGGAATTAAAGAGAATAATAAAAGAATATGAGGGGATGGGGAGTATTAGGAAAATAAAATGGGAAGACGAGATGAAAATAAGTGGCAATAGCATGAATATGAAATGGAAGGGGAAGAGAGAAAAGGAACTCGCAGATTGAGGAAGAATGACAAATTGACAAAGGCTGAGAAACAGAAAGTTTGCTGAAATATGTAGTGAAAGGAAGAAGCGCCAGGAAAATGAAGGAAAACACCGTAGAATTAACAGTGGAAAGTTCACTGTGGCTGGAGAAAATGTAGTGGGAGGAGTTAGATAATAAAGTTGACGGAGGTGAAGAGCAGGGACGTGAAGAAAAACTAGGTGGAAGAAGCAGGGAGGGAGAATAAAGGACACAGTGGAAGGAAGAGGAGAAAGTTGACAGATTTTGAGATGACAGATAGTGAACACAGATAAGTACAGAGAGAGAGAGAGAGAGAGAGAGAGAGAGAGAGAGAGAGAACGATTATATCGGGGACGTTAAAATGACAGGAGAAAGAGACCAGAAATGTGAAAGGGAATGAAGTGAAAAGAAGTAATATGAAGCGAGGAGAAGGAAGTTGAAGTGAAGAGAAGCAGAATTAGATAAGGAAAAAGGGAAGGAACAGAGAAGGAAAAAGAAGCGGGGAGAAAGAAAATGAAATGAGGAAAAGGAAAAGGAAGTATCGAGAAGTTAAATGTGGATAAGAAAATTGAAGTTAGGAACAAAAATAAGTGAGTAGAAGCAAACTTAAAACTCACAAGAAGAAAGAATGAAAAATTGACCCGAGACTAAGAAACTCAAATAGGGAACAGGAAAAATCGAGTTACGAAAACGAGATATGACGAAAAAAAAAAAAAGCAATTGTAACATGAGACCAGAAAAAAATACAGTACACAGTCTAATAAGGAGAATAGATTACTAAGAACTTTTTTTTTTTTTTTATGTGTCCGACTCTGGTCATAGGCTTCACAGTCTGCATTCAAGGCCCAGTAGTCCTCCTACATACCATACACCTCTACATGTCACTTAAGGGGATATAATTGTGTAAATGGTTACCTAACAATAAGGAAAATAGAGAAACTCGAGAAATAGCTAAATGCTAAGAAATGAATACCCAGACGGGAAAGCAGCAACAAAACCACGTACGAAACGAAAATGCATGCAAACTGCAGAAAAACTGAAAGGAGTGCAGAAGTTTAATGGATTACTCCTGCTTCTCTCTCTGACTCTCTTTCTCTCTCTCATCTTCGTGTTCTTCAGTAAACCCCAGACGTTACCTCAAAGAATTCTGTGCATACAAAACACTGACAGTCTCATCGTACTGTGTGTGTGTGTGTGTGTGTGTGTGTGTGTGTGTGTGTGTGTGTGTGTGTACTATTCATTATGTTTGTGTACAAGCACAGAATTATATTCCTGCCAGTGTGTACGAGTCCGAAAAGAGACAGTTTATGAGTATACTACTGAAATAAAACATATGCATTGGTTTGTGTAGGGACAATGTGCATAAGTCTACATACAGAGGTAAGGTTAGTATCTCTGGTACCTACTGCTCTGTTTTTTTGTACGGCAGTTATACCTCTTCAGTACAGTGGCGTCTTACACTGCTCTTGCTGCCTACAAATATTTCTCGTCAGTTTTTCGTAGGTTTATGATTGTGTTTGGGTTAAAAACAGCTTTATTTTAACACTTTTGGATGAAATAATCTCATCATAGCTGAATATGATCATCTAGAGGTGGCCAGAATTTACTGCAGACAACATGTCACCAGACTGGGTGGGCTGGTCCTCTCAGCAACACGGTGTCTGTTAGTTTAGTCTTGCCACCGTCAGACGGCTTCACTGTCGTAGGTAGGAAATTACAATTCCGAAGCAGCGAAAAGCATTTATGAAAATATGCAGGCATATTCAAAACCCTGTCATATATCAATGCTACATTAATGCCCAGACACAGCGATTCTATAGAGCATCTTCACTGTCATATTACTGTGTTTCACTCTCCATTTTTTATTATCAACAGATATGTGTGGTCAATACTTATTGGTACGAATTACAGAGTTCACCCTATCAAAACTACTGTTTATTTACTTTTGGAAGGCGAGGTACGTCTTACCAACTTATGTGTCATGAACCAGTCACCAGCTATGCACACCTTATCAGAAAGTTCTTTGATATAATGTATTTTACACTTTTTGGCTGTCTGTGCTGATAAAGTATCATATTGTCAAGAGTTGTAATCATTTATATCCACTGCAACAATGCATAAGTTGACAAAGGCTCGGAAATGCTACCTGAAAGTCGGAGTGAAAAATATTATATTAATTCTCGCGGTAAGTATCCCGTCACTTGCCCGCTAACTGGGACGTTTTGGTACAAATTAGAATTGCTTTGTCAAAGCTACAAAAATGATCATTAACATTGTGCTGGTTGGGTTAATTGACAATTTTCACGCCTTCTTATGTCTAGTGCTGGAAAATCGTCTCGTGATGTCGAAAATACAATACTAGACTTCATGAGACTTCCACTGTCTGACTTTTTCTCAGACTTTTTCTTTGATGTTTTCTCCATCAAACAGTTTTCCCTTCTGTTCTACCTAACATCTTTGTAACATCTACTGTGCAACTGTGGAAAAATTGGACAAAATAAAGAATGTGGTACAGACCTGAAAAGGGAGTAGTGAACAGAAACAACATGAGGAGAGAATGAGCGTGTGATGTGGGAGAGGGAATGTGAGAACAAGGGCGGGGAAATAAGGTGCAAGAGTATGCATGAATGCTTCTGTGCCGTGGGAAGATGGGTTGCCTGAAAATTCGTTTGACTAGACCATTCCCCGCAGAATGCGCTGTCAAACAATAGATAGATGGGATGATAGACAGACCTGTTATTATTTCCCTTCATCTTCAGAGTCTATTACTTTACCCATCTCTTAATCTGTTTCAAGAAATTAGTAAAAATCTATTTACAGGAATGTAAATTAGGTAAAAAGAGAAAAAGTATGGCAATAATATTAGTAATCCAGAACTGAATAATAAAAAACTGAAGAGTCTTGGAGCGCTTTAGACGTGTTGAGTGACGAGGGAGGAGTGGGCTTGATGTAGTGGGATACGAAAGACTTGCTTTCAGGCCAGGCACGTCCTCAGAGAAAAGGAAATGCAATAAATACGAGTATATCCTTATGCCAATGTTTGCCTATATACAATGGAATTGAATCTGGCGAAATGATAGACAGAAGCAGTCTCATGTAGTGTAAGATGTTTTCATTTGGAAGAGTGAATTCAAAGATGATTTTTTTTTTTTTAAGCATTTGTTATCAAGATATACCGAACAATAGAGCCAAAATCAAGATTTGTTGACATAGCAATGCTTGGAACGATTGCACTGAAATGACTGGAGGTCAACGAAGATGGGGCTATGGACTGAGAACGTCAGTTCCAGAGCTGACCACGTGAATAAAGGAGTGAGAGTGCTGGCAAAGTCTTTCATGTGAGTTAGACTAAAAATAATTAAAAAATTGGGGTGCGTTGCCTTCTGCGAACCAGCTGGCAGGATGGACGCAAGCCAACAGTTTAGAAAGGCACTGACCACTGACAGAGATAAAAGAAGGAAAGATGCAACACTGAGAGAAGAGTGATTGAAAGAATGACGTCTGAAGGGCAAGCCGTGCCTCAATGACATGCGTGTTCATATCCTTTTGTATCATCATCATCATCATCATACTTCCAATTCACACATAATACAGTTGGTTACAACTTAACTTGGTGTAACTGTAAATACTCTTAAGGACGGAGACATACCATTATCCTTACAAGTTTCATCAGCACTCATTCAGGTATTAGTTTGGGGTTGAATACAATTTAAATACTATTTTCGAAAATTTGGTGCAATTTAAATACCAAATCTGAGGTGTCAATAGCATTCAAGTAAACGCAGATAGATGTTGTCACACTATAAGACCATAATTTAGAAAATGTCCTTTTAGTTCTGATGAACCATGATAAAAATGATGCAGTCGGCTGAGAAGCTTGAAGTAGTGAAGATGGTTTGGGTTCCTTGTGATGTACAGATGATGACGATTACATCGTGTGTTATAGAATAAGCTTACAGTATACTGTAGAAGGATTATGAAAAGTTTTACATATCCATTATGTGGTTTGAAAGCTGTTGAGAGATGTGTAGTTTCTTTTATAATGACCCGTGAGTCTTTAAATTAGTGTTAAAAATATAGTTGGAGCGAGATTACGGTGTCTGGTGTCTCCACGACAACTAATTATGCATATGTATTCAGTTATGAGGTGGAAACGGGGGTGACGATAGTATATGACGGTTGAGAGTGTAGTATCTCAAACCAGATGCATGGAGATTGTGCTGTGTTTTTTTTTTTTTTTTTAAATAACAGAACGGAGGAAGGAAAAACAAATGGGTAAAAAAAAAAAATCCATACACCAGATTACTGGTGTCCTCTGTTCATAAAATATCTGTAACAGTTAGACTTGAACAGTTGTGGGTTGAAATTTGGAGGAAAACAACCCTGGGGAAGCGAGTTCCAGAGAGATGCAGTTCGGGGAATAAAAGAATTCTGATAGGCAGAAGTTCTGCAGTATGGTTGAGTGACATTCCAGACATGAGCGCTACCAGATGCCCGTGTAGCACGAGGGAGAGGTGGCACCATGGACGCAACTTCGTCTGAGCATTTGCCCAAAAAATATCTGTAAAATAATGCAAGGGAGGCAACATTCCTTCTTACTTGCAGGGGAGGTAGTTTATATGTAATGGCAGGGTTGTTAATGATTCTAACAGCTTTATTCTGAATTTTGTCTAGTTGTCTTAATGCAACCTCTCCACAACCATTCCACAAGGGTGAGCAATATTCAAGCTGAGAGTGCACATGACTCTTATAAATTATAGCTAACTGCTCATCGGCGAAGAAGTTACGGACTCTGTACAATAATCCAAGTTTTTTTAAGGCGGTTTTAGCAAGTGATCTGACATGAGAGGTCCAGCTGAGGGCACTGTTAAGTGAGACACCAAGAATTTCAAAACTTTTGGAGATGGGAATATTAGTAGCACTGAAGGTAATGTAGCAATCTGGCAATATCTGTCTATTAGTAAACTGTATATATTTAGTTTTATTAGCATTAAAAGAGACAAGGTTCTTTTGTCCCCATTCACTGATTGTAGATAGATCTTGATTTATGGAGATGGCTGTACTGAGTTGAGAGGTAGAGATATTAGACTTTGTAAATGGATGTCTGAGTGTGAATGAACTATGTAGTGTTGAGTCATCTGCATATGAGTGAATGGGATTGTGAGTGGCAGATAAGAGATCATTAATATGAACCAGAAATAGGGTTGGCGCCAGAACTGATCCCTGCGGCACGCCGGCGTTAATTGAGTGGAAATTCGAATATACCTCATCTACTTTTACTCTTATTTTCCTGTCACTAAGATAAGAAGAAATCAAAGGAACAAAAGACGTTAGTCCATAGCAAGGGAGTTTGGACAGTAGGGAACGGTGCCATACTCTGTCGAAAGCTTTAGAGATATCAAGAGCTACTGCATGAATTTCTCCAAAAAGATCAATTGATTGATGGATGGTATGAGTTAAGAGATTGAGTATGTCAATGGTGGATCTTTCTTGGCGAAAACCATATTGTCTATCACTAATTAAGTTGTTGGATTCAAGATGTTTAACAATATGCTTATTAATTAAAGTTTCAAATACCTTACCAAGAGAAGATGTGACAGCTATTGGTCTGTAATTGGAGGGGTCAGACGAACTTCCTTTCTTCGGAACTGGGTGGATATTGGCTTCTTTCCATGAATTTGGGAATAAAGATGTACGTATGCATAGTCTGAATAATTTAGCTAGGACAGAGGCAAGTTCAGGGGAACACTTTTTCAAAACAATTGGCGGAATTCCATCTGGGCCTGGAGCTTTGTTGGTAGGTAAATTGTCTAGGATGGATTTTACGTATCTTGTCTGTATTTTAAGTGGGGCAATTTCGGGAGAATCAAGTTCCAGTACTGAGACATTCTGGCTGGTATCATCTATGGTAGAGTTTCTGGCAAAGGTACTAGCAAAGATATCTGCTTTCCCACGTGGGTCATTTGTAATATTGCCGTCTGAAGATTTTAGTGGGGGAATGGAAGATGACTTTTTAAATTTATTATTGAAAGAATTAAGAGTTGACCAGAATACTCTATTGTCATTAGGGTTGTTAAGTAGTTTTGATGCTTGCTTTTGAATAAAGTTTGATTTAGATAGATTTAATACAGCTTTTGCATGATTTCTAGCAATTTTAAATGGGAGAGTGATTCAGATGTTTTTTATTTTAAGTAAGAGTTATATGCTAATGACTTTTGGGCTGTTGCTCTGGCACAATTGCCATCAGACCATTTTGGAGAGTTTGATCTTTTAGTGAATTGTTGACTTGGTATGAATAAATCCATACCAGCTAGTATTAAGTCGCAAATGTGGGACTGGGTAGAATTGGGATCACTAGAGAAGAAAGACTGCCATGGAATGTCAGCAAATTTCTAAATCCATCCCAGTCAGCCCTGTCAAAGTGCCATCGGGTCACCCTGACAGGTTCAGAATGGGGAGGTGTGGGAGGGTTAACTAATGAGGCTTTGATGAGATTGTGGTCAGAGGATCCAAGTGGTGACAGTACCTCTATCCTGTATTGATCTGGATTATTTGTCAAGAATAAATCCAAGAGATGGGCATTATGGTCAGGATTATCAGGTATTCTGGTTGGTTGCTTTACCAACTGGGTGAGATTAAACGATTCTGCAAACAGCTCGCACTCTAGACCAGCGTCGTCAGTCCGGGCAGAATGCAATAACCATTCAACATTGTGTATGTTAATATCACCCAAAATGGTAATTTCATTGCCAAGGGCAAGGTCAAGGTTACTCAACTGAGTGGATATGGAATCAAATACACTGGGTGCCGAAGAAGCATTGGGGGAACGATAAACTACACAGATATATTTGGTAATGTTTTGGCAATTTAATTTATATAATGAGTAATCAAAACTGGATGAAGTGAAGTTTAAAATAGTGTCAACTGCATATTGGGATTTGATATAACAACAGGTGCCGCCCTTGTTACGAAAGTTTGTAAGAAGATGGTAACTTAGGAGAACAAAATGGAGATATATTGGTAGAGGGTGAGATTTGTGGTTCTGTGAGGAAAAGGGCCAAAGGGGATATGGACTGAAGGAAAAAATTAACCGAGTTTAAATTCGTGGTAAGGCCGCGGATGTTGGTAAAGAATAAGGCCGCACCGTCACCTCTTCGCCGACGAGCATTCCCAGAAATAGCAACAGTCGCTGCCGGCACAGTTGCTTGATGGCGACCGGGAGGACCCTGTGCCTCCAGCCCTACCCTGCCGGTGGTGGCAATCCGAGGTACCACCTCATTTGATAATAAGATTTTAGCGGCATTACTAAAGATGTGAATAGAAGGTGTGATATGTTATGCGCATGTAGTGTGGTGTAGACAGTTGAAGGTAGAGGTATTAGGAGAGCATGCTGGCCTACTCTCTGTGTAAATGAATGCACTGAAAATGTTCAGAAAAGGGAGATGGTCAGGATCAAGTCCTGAGGGCTGGTGAAACGGGAGCTCCAGCTCTCCCTATCACCAGTACTAATAACAGGTAAGAATTTTGCTCCATGGTAGTGTTTTCTGAATGTATGTGAGCTGCGTGGTTTGAAAGCAAATATAGCTAAGACCTGAAGTGATTTAAAGTGACGTTTGTTGAGAGATACGATTCTCAGTGTGACGCCGTGGTATATGGAGATAGATCTGAACTGGAGAAAGACCTTATGTACACGCTGATAAAGTTCCAGAATAAAGAGGAAAATGGACAAAGGAAATGGGCTGTTAAGTGGCTTCGGAAACAAAAAAGGCTGGTGATATGAAGACCTTGATACGTAGTACAGGTTTTAGTATGGAGACAACAGGAGAACTGCATACATGAGGATTAGTGTCCGCCATAATATATGGATGAAAGACCGATAATACTTAATTGTTAAAGGCAGATGGTAGATTGTTACACGCTTTGTAGTCAAAGTGCTTACGACAATGTATATTATTATTTTCACCAATGGAAGTGCTAGTAGGTCTAGAATGAATATCACGTGGATAAACACACACACACACACACACACACACACACACACACACACACACACACACACACACACACAAAACCTCTTCAGGCTATCAATTCTTTACGTGCGACAGAAAAACACAGAACCTCACAAATGGGTCGGTGGATATCTTGGGGGTGGGGGGGATGATACCTTTTTTGCAACACTGCATTTCATAAACATTCAGTTTATCTGTTCATATTCCAAAGACCTCAGTATTTCTGTGTCGTACCAGAACTTTTTTCTTCTTTTTCTTCTAGTGTCTCCTTCTTCTACCCTTTTCTTCTTCTAATTTCTACATCTTCTTTTCCTCGCACTTTCTCCTTCTTCTACTTTCTTCTTCTTCTTCTTCTTCTACCACTTACTTCTTCTTGATCTTTTTTCTTCTAATTTCTTCTTATTCTTCTTTTTATTCTTTTCCTCGCAGTTTCTCCTTCTACTTTCTTCTTCTTCTTCTTCCACTACTACTACTACTACTACTACTACTACTACTACCACTAACACTACTACTACTACTACTACTTATTCTTCTTGATCTTTCTTCTTCCTCTTCTTTGTCACCCTACAATAAAGTTTAAGTTAAAGAACTGTAAACAGCAATAAATAACTTCTCTGATATTCTGGACTGTATTCTCATTATGCTTTCATACTGTGGTATAGTATCCCGTTTAAAGGTTAACAGGATTTTTTTTTTTTTTTTTTTTTTTTCAGAACAAAAATTTGGTTTCTTCATGTCCGGTGTTATTTTTCTTTTATCTAAAAATATTTTCTGACTGCTCTTTACGAAATAATCAGTACCGTTTGCAAGAGTATCAGAGAGAGAGAAAAAAAGAGAGAGAGAAGGGGGGGGGGATTGGGGGACTGAGCACGTCAAGTTAATGTATGATTTTATGCACAAGGGGGGCTTTTATTTGATCGTAACAACATTTCAGATTCTCCTCGAGTGGCATTATAATAAAGGGATCCAGCCTTCACCTCTCTCCCCTCTTCACTCAACTCCCTCCTTTTTCCACCGTTCCCTCAGTCCTCTTTTCTCTCCTGTCTTCCCTTAACGCTTTCCCCTCGACCCTCTTCACTCACCTCTCTCCTTCCGCCCTCTCTTCTCTCTCCTTTCTCGTTATTTCCCTCATGCCTTTCCTCTCATCCGTCTTCCCTCACTCCTCTCCTCTCTGTCTTCTTCCCTCTCCAATTTTCTCTCCCTCCTTGTTCGTCCGCACAATACCAAATGACAGACGATGAAGAGTCATAATGTGAGGGAGTGGAGTTTAGGTAACGTGTACTGGAGTCCATACATTTCCGACTTAAGCATTCAAATGTCACACATGGTGGGGACTGGTGGAATCGTGTGTTGTCTGTGTTGTCATTTTACACACAGAAATGGACTCCCGAGGGATATGTTATATGCTGATGACTGTGTTAACTGCAGAGAATGAAAGGGAGGCGATTTAGGAGAAGGACAGACGGAATTAGACATTAGGGTTTGAGAGTAAATGCAGAAAAAACAAGGCGATAATATCAAGGGCTGGTGTTGATACAGTCAAAGCAGAGGGAGTGTGGCCATGTGCAGTTCGCCACAAGGATGTGGAAAGTAACTCCCTCTTGTGCAGTGATTATCGTAAGTGAATGCTTAGGAGATGTAGTAGTATTAGAGGTATTGAGGGAGGCAGTGACAGAATCGGTAGAGAGAGGGCCTGCAGTCCCAATGGACCCAGGTTCGAATCCCGGCTGGGGCAGGGAACAGTTATGAGGAACACACTGAGGTGGTTTGGCCATGTGGAGAGGATGGAGGGTGAAAGACTGACGAAGAGAGTGTATGTGAGTAAGGTGGAGGGGGGAAGAGGGAGGGGGAGGCCGAGGATGAGATGGAGGGATGGGGTGGAGAGGTATATGGGAGAGGGGTGTGTGAGTTGGGAGCAGGACAGTGAAATGGCGGGGGACAGGGCGACTTGGAGGCGATTTGTTTGTGGCTGCCCCAAACGGGATTGAGGCGTCTGGCAATAGATAGATAGAATTTCTTAAAAAAGAAGACTTTTCTGATCTACCAGATGACCCGCAGACATGTCATAAAAGTACCCCATCTAATGCCAGTACACCAGTCCTGTATGAGACAGCTCTAGCACGCATTCAATTTGCATGGTGGGTGTTAGCGCCGAAGTGATGACATGTGGAGATGTAGGAGGACTACTGGACCCCAAGGAGGACTATTGGGACTTGGGAATAGGCCCTGAAGCCTTTGCCCAGAGTAGGACACGTAAAAAAAAGAAAAAAAAAAGAGAGAGAGAGAGAGAGAGAGAGAGACTGCACCATAATGCTAATTTCGTGTGTGTGGTGTGTTGGGGAGAAAATGTAGAGATTGTTATTCATGAAAGGATTGTTCTTGCTGGAGATTCTCTTGGGCATGTGGAGAAGTTTTCTTGTTTGTGGGACATATGTGCTGGAGGTGGGACTGGAGGTACTGTAGCTCTGTGGCTAGGGTAAGGACTGGGTGGAGGAAGTTCACGGAACTGTTGCCACCCAACACTGAGAGGATTTTCCCTCCGTGCTAAGGGGCATTTGTGTTCGGCATGTGTCAGGAGTATAATGCTGCATCATAGTGAGCTGCTCAGTAAAAACAAGAGGATATTCGTTGGATAAAATGTACAGAAACGATAATGATTAGATTGATGTGTAGTGTTGTTGTTGTTGTTATAGATTTATCCACCTGTGAGTCAGAGTGGAAATGGGTAAGTGAAGCCCTGTGCAGTGCGTCCTTAAATTCGAGGCCTGGGGGCCAGGATTGCGACTGAGTTGAGAGGAAGGATGAAACCGGAATGTATTATTGTTGTGATGAGGAGAGGTTTGATGAGATGGCTTGGGCATGTTGAGAGGATGGAGGATGACAGTTGGATCGGAAGGTGAGAAGTGTGAACGTCAAGGGTACGGTTGCGAGAAGCAGACCTTGAAATACTTGGGACGAGGTCACAAAGTGTGACATTAGAGATACGGGACTGAATAGGGAGGCTGACAGAGATCAAACAGCGTGGTGACCTGCCATTAAGTGACCAAGGCCGACGCATGTTAGCATATTGGAACCTTTATAAAGAATATGATACGATACGATACCAGTGATACGATACAGAACATTGAGAAACTCGAAACACAAACATCATGTATAACAACATATAAGCAAATAAATAAAATATATAGACAGATGGGTAGACAGACAGACGTAAATAAATAAGTAGTGGATAAAGCGATCATTATACAAGGCTCCCAGATAAGAGAATTAAAACCAATACACCAACAAAACTACAGAAACAGTCTCTTCTACAAAACACACACACACACACACACAACACAATGACCTCATTTGTTTTAGGAATACTCTAATCATAAAAACCACACTTCCTCAAAAAATTTCGTCTGAAAGACATACTGACCCACTATCAATTTATAAGTTTCTGCCTTATGACCTAACCGCCACATAATTCCGCTTAGCATTATCTTATCAACAAATAGTTCTATCCCACAACTACTCCACTTCCAGGAAAAAAATGATCTGAACAAATCCTGTATTGTAATAATTGTACCGCAAATTATCTCGTCAACATTTTTCTCGACCAAAATTAACTCAGCAGTAAATAATTCCAACCCAAATTACCGCACCTTCATTTATTCTGACTCCAAATTATCACACCAGCAAATAACTCTGCCCAAAAAGATCTCACCAACATATATATTCCGACCCAAATTCTGTGCACGTTGGCCGAAATTAACTGCGAGAAATACGTGGTCGTACTTATAAATTAACCAGTGCTTCTCAATGCATGCCGGAACTCATTCGGCCTTTGTGTGTGTGTGTGTGTGTGTGTGTGTGTGTGTGTGTGTGTGTGTGTGTGTGTGTGTGTGTGTGAGTGTGTGTGTGTGTAATTCATGGGGTCGGTCAGAATCACGTAATGGTTGTGATCATCAGCATTTTACCCTCTCGGAAGGGAGCTGAGAACTCATATAACCCGATCTGAGGGCAAAACTTTGACCTCCACACACGCACACACCTAGCCTCTTGTTCAAGGAGTACAGTGACCACCCACTTCGTCAGTGAAACTTTTCGCACCCCTAGCAAGGCGCGAACCCCCGTCTTAGTAGATGCTAAACAAGAGTGTTACCACTGAGCCAGTGTGTGTGTGTGTGTGTGTGTGTGTGTGTGTGTGTGTGTAGAGGCGTGGCTGTGAGATAAGTTATTAATTATTCGCGAATGCTCAATGCCGTTTGAGTGTCCACTGCAGGACAGGCCTATCCCGACCGAAGTGGGGACGATACACCCAATGTATCTCAACCAAGTGGCTTAGGCTGTCTGGTAGAGATTGTATGTAGGGTGAGAAGTGCTTGTAAGTGTAATTGTTGTGTTGGAGTGGCTTTGGATGTGTGTGTAGTCTGTGAACCAAGTGTAAGTGGCCCGCGCAAGCCGACTGGATACAAGCATACTTTTATAGTATGCCACACTGGTTCAACCACATCACCCCTTGTGTCCGCCAATGCAGTACGTGGCCTGAAGAATGCTCCCAGAGTTTCTTACCCTGGCGGGGCGCGAACCCTGGTTCTTCAGTATAGAAAACGCACACGTTATTACTGTACCACAGTGGCTCCATATATATATATATATATATATATATATATATATATATATATATATATATTGTTACGGAACAGAGAGAGATAATGAACACTTCAAGTGAGAATACTAAAATCACTACTGTCCCGCAACGTTCCAGGTACAAAACAAAAGACTTAGGTAAAATCACAAGTTAAAGTTTAATACTCAAACTAACAACTAAACATTCAGGACTCATAAGGATAATGTAATGGTAAAACAGGTTACATATATGGTTAACTACAATAGCCTCTATTAACACGAATTTAGAAGGAGCAAATTTATCTAAGTCAGCCCTGATAAAATGAGAAAACCGGATAATGCTCAGTTAAAGCAAGATATAATATTATTACAGATACAAAATATTACTAATACTTGCTGACATTAAAAACTTTACATGAATCACAAAAACCTTACTAGGCCTACGAATTAACACCTTAGGCTATACAGTACAAGAAAAATGGTAACAACACTTATACTCAAATTATACAGCAGCTAGATGGCTGGAGACTTCCTGAGCACTCACGAAAATAATAATACACTATACAGGGGAGGACAGAGATGTGAACAAAATGAGGAGTAGATCTAAGTGGCAACTAATGCAGAGACTGAGCTCATTATATAGGGGGCCGGCAGAGCATGATTCAACTTGCAAGAAGGACGCGCAAATGAAGGCACAGGGAAGGAAGAGTTGACAGTCCTGCTCTGAACAACAGAAAGAACGACTTTACTATAAGGGGGAGAAGGGGGGAGTGAGGTAGAACACGCAAGTTTGGTCACTATGGAAGCCACGTGGCGAATCGTGATCAAACATACAGCATATTGTACATTAGAATTATACAAAGGATGATGAAATCATAGACTATGTAACACCTCCCCACAAAGAAAAAGAAATTTACAAAGGAAATTTCTTATTACTCTAAAACGATCTGTCCAAAGTCCAGACAAGCAATCTGCAACAACATTTTCTTTCCCCTTGACATGTTGTATGTCTAATGAATACTCATGAAGAAGTTGACTCCATCTTGTCAATCTCTGATTTTTATCTTTAAACTTACTAAGGAATTTCAGTGAGTTATGATCGGTATAAATGACTATGGGGTTAAACCCAGAACACAAATAAAATGAAAAATGCTGTAAACCCAAAATCAAGGCCAAAAGCTCTTTCTCAATAGTTGAGTAGTTCTTTTGAGGTGGAGTGAACTTCTTACTGTAATAAGATACAGGGTGTTCAATACCCTGATCATCCTCTTGCAGCAAAACAGCCCCAGCTCCTCTATCACTTGCGTCAACAGCCATCTTAAAAGGCTTAGCAAAATTTGGAGTAGCGAGCACTGGCTGACTTAATAGGATAGCTTTAAGTTTAATGAACGAGGATTCACAGTTATCAGTCCAGACAAATTTAACTCCCTTTTTCAGTAGGTCTCTAAGTGGTGATACAAGAATTGAAAAGTTAAGAACAAATCTACGGTAATAACCTACCATTCCCAAAAATCTTTGTAGCTCTTTCCTACTTTTAGGTCTGGGAAGATCACTTGTAACCTGAACCTTAGCTCCTGGTGGTGCAACGTGTCCATCACCAGTTACGTACCCAAGGTACTGAACTTTAGCTTGACCAAACTCACACTTTGATAAATTAGCTACAAGATTAGCCTGAACCAAACGCTCAAGAAATTTACTGACATGGCATTGGTGATCTTTCCAGTTGTCACTGAAGATTAATACATCATCAATATAAACAACACACCCTGCCAAACCCTCTGTTACAACATTCATGAGCATCTGAAAAGTGGCTGGTGCATTCTTCATACCATATGGCATTACAGAACATGCAAAAGTCTTTCCTAGTGTTCCAAAACATGAGATCTCCCTAGCACGTTCAGTCATAGGTACTTGCCAGTATCCCTTTAACAAATCAAACTTACTTATGTACCTAGCCTTTCCGATCTTGCCTATGAAATCTTCCATGCGAGGGAGAGGGTAAGTGTCTGTTTTGGTTATCTGATTAACACGTCTGTAGTCGATGCAAAGCCGCTGTGACCCACCTGGCTAAGGGACTAGAGGGACAGGAGAATGACACTTGCTCTGACAGGGCTCAATCATCTTGTGGTCCAACAGCTAGCCAAGCTCCTTCTGGATGAGAGGAACTTTCACTGGGTTCACACGGTAAGGAGGCAGTTTAATTGGCTTTGCGTCTCCAACATCGACATCATGCATCAACACAGTGGTTCTTCCTGGAGTGGCACGGAACACTTGCGGGTACTCCTGCAGTAATGCCGAAAACTCCTGCCTTTCCTCGGGAGCTTAGTCTGGAGATCATTCATGATATCAGGATTCTTCCCCAAACTATCACTCAGGCTCATACTGCATGGGAGAAATTGACTTGCAGACTCGGGTGGAACAGCTACAGTGCAGACTGGGTTATTTTCGTCCCTCCTGTGATATAACTTTAGCATGTTGATGTGACAAAGTTGCTTGTTCTTTCTACAATCTGGTGTGGCGATGACATAGTTGACATCACTGAGTTTCTTCTCCACGAAATAAGGACCACTAAACTTGGCTTGAAGAGGTTGCCCATGCACCGGTAGCAGAATCAAAACCTGATCTCATGGCTGAAAGTGGCGTAACCTGGACTTCTTATCATACCAAGTCTTCATCTTCTCCTGAGCAGCTCCTAAATTCTCTCTCGCCAGCTGTAAAGTAGTGGACAGCCGTTCTTTGAACTTCATCACATACTCCAGCAGGTTGACGTCATCTTCCTCCGACAGCCAGCATTCCGTGAGTAGCTTAAGGAGTCCTCTTACTTCATGGCCAAACAGTAGTTCAAAGGGTGAGAAGCCCAGTGATTTATTTGGAGATTCTCTTGCGGCAAATACAACGAATGGAAGACCTTTATCCCAGTCTTTCTGATGTTCCAAACAGTATTTCCTGAGCATCGATTTGAGTCTCTGATGATATCTCTCCAACGCTCCCTGGGTCTGGGGATGGTAAGCTGAAGACATGATCTGGGTGATGCCCAACTCATTCAGAGACTGCTTGAAAACATTTGACATGAAATTACTTCCCCGGTCTGACTGTACCTCCTTGGGCAGACCAAACTTGGTGAAGAACCCTAGCATTTCCTTAACCACGTTCTTTGCTGAGATATTTCTAAGTGGAATGGCTTCAGGATAACGAGTAGCCATATCAATCGGGGTCAACACATGAGAAAATCCTGAAGAAGTCTTAGGAAGAGGACCCACAATAACCACCAACACACGGGTGAATGGCTCCTTAAAAGGAGGAATGGGAACTAGAGCTGCAACCTTTTCGGTCTGATTACACTTCCCCACAACTTGACATGTGTGACAAGACTTACAATATCAGGAAACATCTCTGAAGATACCTGGCCAGTAGAAGTGTTTCAAAATGCGTGCCACAGTCTTCCTCACTCCAAGGTGTCCTGCCAAACTGGAATCATGAGCCACTCTAATGATATCCTGCCTACAAACACGAGGGATGACAACTTGATGTACAACCTCCCATTCACAGTCGGCTGATGCTGCTGGGGATCTCCATTTTCTCATAAGTACTCCTGACTTTATATAATAACAAGTAGAAGCACTAGCTGACTCTTCCTCACTGCAAGCAGAGTTAGCTAGACCTTTCAACTCAGGGTCAGCAACCTGCAACTCAA